>NW_020825259.1:0-160558 GCF_003286155.1 Drosophila erecta | reverse complement strand
GGTTTGTCGAGTACTTATGTTGAACACTTTCTTGAATATGTGGTAGAGTTATTTTGAACTTGGCCAAGGGACAATGTAAATATTTTAAGTAGCATTGTCATGGTAGGGAGGGTAAAGACTTAGGGAATCATTAACATCCAAAATTCCCAATACTTATCAGAATCTGTAGCTTATCTTCACACGTGTCGGCGTGTATCATTAGTATCAATATAAAACCATTTCTTTTATTAACCGCTAGTCCACTTTTGAATATTGTTTATGAGTAAGACGCACTTATTAAAATGTAGTAGCGTTCGTACTATCCTAAGCTAAAAGAACCCCGACCTACGGCGAGCTAGACCCGAGCATAGCAAGAGTGCGCATCCCTAGCGAAGGAAGTAAAAGGTCCTCTTTATTAGTAATTATCACCCACTATTAAAAGACCCACTAGTTAAAAATCTATCGAACTACGTACACTACAACCCTTAGGTCAGCCTGATATTCATTTTTCTTTTATACCCTTACACATTAGAATTCAAAATTACAATAATAAGCGTAGAGAAATATTTAGTAAAGTAGATAGTATAGGGACTCATTTAAAACCCAGACGATCTACTAGCCGATTGAGAGAATTTTGGAAGAAGGTTCGTCGTGACCGACAGAAACTTATTTCCGCTATAGTACTTAGCTCTGACCAAAGGCTCTTTACGGATATCAATATAGAGGGTCAGACTTACAAGGCTTTATTAGATTCTGGAGCAACAATAAGTTGTGTAGGCGGATTAGCTGCTCAGAACTTCCTTAAATACAACAACGTAAAAAATGTTCTGGCGAAATTCGCGCTGCGAACGGAACAAAAACCAAAGTAGTGTCAAAACTTATAACTTCCATTAAGTATGGAGATACGATAGACAATCTTGAATTATTTATAATACCAGAACTTCAACAGGATGTATATTTAGGCATTGATTTTTGGCAAAAGTTTGGATTATTAAATAAAATTACGAGCAATCCGACCATTGCTGAATTAGACATCGGTACCTTGGATGATGATGAAGATTCTCCAAAATATCATGAGCTGAACGAAGGAGAAAGACTTCGGCTGGAGACAGTAATAAAAACATTTCCATCCTTTGCTTCCGAAGGTTTAGGTCGTACTACTTTGTCCACACATAGCATTAATGTAGGAAATGCGAGTCCTGTTAAACAACGGCATTGGCCAGTTTCACCAGCCATTGAAAAGCTGATGTTCGCTTAAGTGGATAACATGCTAGCCTTAGATGTTATCGAAGAGTCAACTAGCGCTTGGAGTAGTAATTGCGTGTTAGTAAAGAAAGGAGACAAGTACCGTCTATGTCTTGATTCTAGAGAGGTAAACAAGGTTACTCAGCGAGACGCATATCCTCTACCTCATATAGACGGCATCTTAAGCCGGTTACCACCAGCTAAATTCATAAGTGGTATCGACATGAAGCATGCATATTGGCAGATACCACTCGACGAAAATTCTAAGCAATACACTGCGTTTACAATACCGAATAGACCGCTATATCAGTATAAAATGATGCCCTTTGGTCTATGTAACGCGGCTCAAACTCTTTGTCGTCTTATGGATCGAGTCATTCCAGCTCATCTTAGGAATAGAGTATTTGTTTATCTTGACGACTTATTAGTTTTGTCTGAGGATTTTGAATCCCATATGCTTTTACTACAGGAGATAGCTTTATGCTTACGTAAAGCAAATCTCACTATCAATGTCAGCAAATCTAAATTTTGTATGAAGGAGATCATATATCTCGGTTTTATAATTGGGAATGGACAAATAAGAACCAATCCAGATAAAGTTAAAGCGATAGTAGAATTTCCACAACCAACTTCGATTAAGCAGTTACGAAGATTTCTAGGATTAGCGGGATGGTACCGACGGTTTGTAGAAAACTTTGCCACTATTAGTTTCCCTTTGACGGAACTTCTTAAAAAGAAGAATACGCTTGAATGGAACGAAGAGGCTCAAACCGCTTTTGAAAACTTGAAATCATGTCTTACTGCTACACCAATTCTCATAACACCAGATTTTTCTAAGCAATTCATTTTGTTGTGTGACGCCAGCTCTTTTGGTGTAGGTTGCGTACTGGCTCAGGAACGAGATGGAGTAGAACTTCCGATTTCGTATATGTCCGAAAAATTGTCCAAAGCACAACGTAACTATTCAGTTTCCGAATTAGAATGTCTTGCCGTTATAAAAGGAATTAAAAAATTCCGCGCATATATTGAAGGACAGGATTTCTTAGTCATAACAGCCCTTCGATGGCTGATGCGGCAGAAGGATTTATCAGGAAGGTTAGCTCGATGGTCAATGAAGTTGAGAGCGTTTACGTTCACTATAAAACATCGTAGCGGTTCTCAGAACGTCGTTGCAGACACCTTATCCAGACAGAACGACCCAGCCATCGATGAATTTTGTCAAAATGGACCCATAGTTGACGTAGATTCCCCACATTTCAAATCCACTGAATACTTGGACTTAATAACGACAATATCTAACAATCAATCAAGATTTCCCGATCTACAAATCAGGGATGGATATATTTACAAAAGAACTACTTTTGTATCAGATGATATAAAGCAAGAAAATCCATGGAAACTATGGATACCTTCAGCTTTAGTACCCGATATATTGTTTCAGGCTCATGATGTACAAAGTTCATCTCATTGTGGCATGAGTAAAACTGTAGAAAAACTAAAAAGATATTTGTTTTGGCCTTGCATGGTTACGCAAATACGCAACTATATATCTAATTGTGTAATTTGTCGTACCACGAAAACTCCAAACACGGTTCTAAAACCGCCAATGGGTAAACCGTTAACCTCAGACAGGCCATTCCAAAAATTATATATTGACCTCTTAGGCCCATACCCTCGCACAAAAAAAGGTCACAAAGGTTTGTTGATTGTCGTTGACCATAACACCCGTTTCCACTTTTTGTTACCTCTTAAGAAGTTCACCGCTCCTAAAATCTGTGACTACTTAAAGGGGGCTATATTCTATATGTTTGGCGTTCCAGAAGTAATACTTTCTGATAATGGGAGTCAGTTTAAGTCAAGCTATTTCCAAGCTTTCCTTACTAGTTTTGGCGTACAGCAAAAACTTACAGCCATATATTCTCCACAGGCTAACGCGAGTGAAAGACTTAACAGATCGGTGTTAGCCGCTGTAAGAGCTTATATCAGGAAAGATCACACAAATTGGGATGACAACTTAGACGCTATTAGCGGATCTTTAAGAGCGTCGTTACATAGAAGCACAGGTTCGTCACCTTACTTTCTGACATTTGGACAAAATATGATCCTTAACGGCAAGGACTATAGTCTCCTGCGTACTCTAAATATGTTAGCGGACGACACTCGGTTATCTAAACCGGAGGCTTTAGAACTGCAGAGACGGCAAGCTAAACTGAACCTAAACCGAACCCATGAAGAAAACGCGAATAGATACAACCTACGCACTCGGCAGATAGAATTTAAAAACGGCGATTTCGTTTACGCTAGAAACTTTACACAAAGTAATGCCGTAAAGAAATTCAGTAGTAAATTGGCACCCGTATTTATCTCAGCTAAAGTTTATAAGAAACGTAGCTCGTACTACTATGAATTAGAGGATGAGAGAGGAAAGAAATTAGGAGTATTCCATTTGAAGGATATACAAGCTAGAAAACAAGGAGTTTCTTCAGATAAGGCTTCCTTGAAATAGTCTCGTTACCCTTATCTGTGGTGTAGTGACCAACTTAACTTTACACTGCAATAACTCTTCAAGACACCCTCGCCCTAAATTATAGCAGCTTTTGTGTAAAACAAAAAGCGAGAGAATTGTCTTAGACCAATCAGGACAGAATATGATCGTACGATTATACAGTTAGGGAAAGAAAAGTTATAACAGCGACCACCAGCATGCAGCTTCCCAGAGCTTGATTCATTATCGGATTAAACTTCGTGGCGAACGCTCACAATTTTTGACGCTGCCCATTTAAACTGCACATACACGTGGAAATATAATTAGTTATATATATATCCAATCTCATAAAAACAAGAGTGGGATATTTCAATAAATTTCCGTGTGCGATTTGTGTGAAAGTGGCAACGAGATTCGACCCCAAGGCGTAAGGAAGGCCAGGCCTATATAAGAGCATTTGGTTGCTCTACAGCCGACTACCCCCCCCGTCTCGTCGACCCCCGCATCAGCTCATGGTTTAAATCCCGTCGCTCCAAGAAGAGGCCACGAGGCGACATAACCTTCAGCCAACAAGTTACGCAACCGGCCACCTGCCGAATGATAACCAGCCAAATATATTGGAAGGCTGCAGCTCATGCAGATTATTCAGCTATGCAGAAGTTTAGACGACCGGATCAGATTTAATTATATTTGAACATCATCAACGGCACGCAGTGAAGATCATCTCCTATGATCAACGGAGGTCTAACTTTGTGATTTCGTCTTATCGCAACGCAGCGTAGCAGCCAGCGGTCTCCTAAGGTCTTATCGCTGCAGTGCTGCAGTTATATTCCGTGTTTTGTTTTGATTCTTGATTTTCTTTTGTATTGCGATTTATAATGAATTAAATACTCGCAGATTGACGGAACTTTTGGCATTTGAATAGGAATTTAACTTAGAACCTTTAAAGTTTGACAATGTCAACGTGAACTTGGGCCCAACTTTACGCACATCATGGAGTGGATATTTAAGGTCGTGAGTACTACAAACCAACAATGATTAAAAACCTTATTATGAATTACGTATATTAAAATTCTAACAAAATGCCACTCGAACGTCTAAATAAAATAAGATCTGCATTTGACTAAAGATTATATAACTATATTTGCTAATTTTATATTCAATTACTTATGACTATTTGCTTTATACTTTACTTTTATATACTTTATTTTACTCACTGAATATAAACGAAAATGAAGAGTAGAGAATGACTAGGATAATTATGCGTAGATTAAAAATTTGTTAGTTTGTAAAAGAGATTTAATGGAACCGCTTACTAAACTGAATTTATATAAATGGAATTATGATTGAAGATATATTGAAAAAGAATGAATTGTGAATAAATAGATTTAATGGTTTGTCGAGTACTTATGTTGAACACTTTCTTAAATATGTGGTAGAGTTATTTTGAACTTGGCCAAGGGACAATGTAAATATTTTAAGTAGCATTGTCATGGTAGGGAGGGTAAAGACTTAGGGAATTATTAACATCCAAAATTCCCAATACTTATCAGAATCTGTAGCTTATCTTCACACGTGTCGACGTGTATCCGTAGTATCAATATAAAGCCATTTCTTTTATTAATCGGTAGTCCAGTTTTGAATATTGTTTTTGAATAAGACGGACTTATTAAATGTAGTAGCGTTTCGTACTATCCTAAGCTAAAAGAAACCACACCTACGGCGAGCTAGACCCGAGCATAGCAAGAGTGCGCATCCCTAGCGAAGGAAGTACAAGGTCCTCTTTATTAGTAATTATCACCCACTATTAAAAGACCCACTAGTTAAAAATCTATCGAACTACGTACACTACACTGCCTGATCTGGTATTTCTCCTTAATGGTAAAATATCATTATTATTATTCTGACATTCGTTTACGCCGGATGTGCCAGCTGTTGCAGGACCTAATTCAGCGAACAGAGTGCTATTAGAGTGAGATAAATTCAATTCGTTGCAATCTGCATTGCAAATTGGACATGTTTGTGTACTTTTTAAGTGATTTATAATGCACTTTTTATGAAATGTATGCCTGTACGATGTTGTTGCTGACAAAACGGTTGGTGCTAAGATTTCTTTACATATGGCACAGCTATTTTCAACGCCTTGTAAAACTTCAACTGCAATGCCTGCACTATGCTTGGCTGCCACATTGGCTGCTACATTTTAAATAAAGTTGAGTAAAGAAACGTATGGTGATAAGCTTCTGTGGATTCGAAACAGTTGCACTTGGTCGATGAATTCTCTTTCAAATTAAATCGCATGTTCCTAAGTTTTACTATCCCTTCCAAATCGATGCTCTCAATCCAATATGTTAATTTATTGAAATTAGTTATATTGTGTTTTAACTGTGGATGAATTACTTTAGAGCTTAGCGTGCTATAACAAGGTAAGGACTTCGCGGGCTTCACGTCTGGGCGATAAAAATGTGTAGTGCACGTAGTTCGACAGATTTTAACTAGCTGGTCTTTTAATAGTGGGTGGTAATTACTAATAAAGAGGACCTTGTACTTCCTTCGCTAGGGATGCGCACTCTTGCTATGCTCGGGTCTAGCTCGCCGTAGGTCGGGGTTCTTTTAGCTTAGGATAGTACGAAACGCTACTACATTTTAATAAGTGCGTCTTACTCATAAACAATATTCAAAACTGGATTATCGATTAACAAAAGAAATGGCTTTATATTGATACTAATGATACACGCCGACACGTGTGAAGACAAGCTACAGATTCTGATAAGTATTGGGAATTTTGGATGTTAATGATTCCCTAAGTCTTTACCCTCCCTACCATGACAATGCTACTTAAAATATTTACATTGTCCCTTGGCCAAGTTCAAAATAACTCTACCACATATTTAAGAAAGTGTTCAACATAAGTACTCGACAAACCATTAAATCTATTTATTCACAATTCATTATTTTTCAATATATCTTCAATCATAATTCCATTTATATAGATTCAGTTTAGTAAACGGTTTCATTAAATCTCTTTTACAAACTAACAATATTTTTATCTACGCATAATTATCCTAGTCGTTCTCTAACTCTTCATTTTTGTTTATATTCAATGAGCAAAATAAAGTATATAAAAGTAAAGTATAAAGCAAATATATATAAGTAATTGAATATAAAATTAGCAAATATAGTTACATAATCTTTAGTCAAATGCAGATATTATTTTAATTAGACGTTCGAGTGGCATTTTGTTAGAATTTTAATATAGGTAATTCATAATAAGGTATTTATCATTGTTGTTGTAGTACTCACGACCTTAAATATCCACTCCATGATGTGCGTAAAGTTGGGCCCAAGTTCACGTTGACAATGCCGAGCTGTAGGTCAAACTTTAAAGGTTCTAATTTAAATTCCTATTCAAATGCCAAAAGTTCCGTCAATCTGCGAGTATTTAATTCATTATAAATCGCAATACAAAAGAAAATCAAGAATCAAAACAAAACACAAAATATAACTGCAGTACTGCAGCGATAAGACCTTAGTAAACCGCTGGCTGCTACGCTGCGCTGCGATAAGACGAAATCACAAAGTTGGACCTCCGTTGGTCATAGGAGATGATCTTCACTGCGTGACGATGATGATGTACAAATGTAATTAAATCTGCTCCGGTCGTCTAAACTTCTGCATAGTTGAATATCTGGATGAACTCTAGCCTTCCAATATATTTGGCCAGTTATCATACGGCAGGTGGCCGGTTGCGTAACTTGTTGGCTGAAGGTTATGTCGCCTCGTGGCCTCTTCTTGGAGCGACGGGGTTTAAACCATAAGCTGATGCGGGGGTCGACGAGACGGGGGGGTAGTCGGCTGTAGAGCGATCAAATGCTCTTATATATAGGCCTGGTCTTCCTTACGCCTTGGGGTCGAATCTCGTTGCCACTTTCACACGACTCGAACACGGAAATTTATTGAAATATACCAACTCTTGTTTTATGAGATTGGATATATATAACTAAATTATATTTCCACGTGTATGTGAAGTTAAATGGGCAGCGTCAAAAATGTATGAGCGTTCGCCACGAAGATTTATCCGATAATAATCTAAGCTCTGGGGAAGCTGCATGCTGGTGGTCGCTGTTACAGCTTTTCTTTCCCTAACTGTATAATCGTACGATCATATTCTGTTCTGATTGGTCTAAGACAATTCTCTCGCTTTTTCTTTTATACAAAAGCTGCTATAATTTAGGGCGAGGGTGTCTTGAAGAGTTATTGCAGTGTAAAGTTAAGTTGGTCACTACACCACAGATAAGGGTAACGAGACTATTTCAAGGAAGCCTTATCTGAAGAAACTCCTTGTTTTCTAGCTTGTATATCCTTCAAATGGAATACTCCTAATTTCCTTCCTCTCTCATCCTCTAATTCATAGTAGTACGAGCTACGTTTCTTAAAAACTTTAGCTGGGATAAATACGGGTGCCAATTTACTACTGAATTTCTTTACTGCATTACTTTGTGTAAAGTTTCTAGCATAAACGAAATCGCCGTTTTTAAATTCTATCTGCCGTGTGCGTAGGTTGTATCTATTCGCGTTTTCTTCATGTGATCGGTTTAGGTTCAGTTTAGCTTGCCGTCTCTGCAGTTCTAAAGCCTCCGGTTTAGATAACCGAGTGTCGTCCGCTAACATATTTAGAGTACGCAGGAGACTATAGTCCTTGCCGTTAAGGATCATATTTTGTCCAAATGTCAGAAAGTAAGGTGACGAACCTGTGCTTCTATGCAACGATGCTCTTAAAGATCCGCTAATAGCGTCTAAGTTGTCATCCCAATTTGTGTGATCTTTCCCTATATAAGCTCTTACAGCGGCTAATACCGATCTGTTAAGTCTTTCACTCGCGTTCGCCTGTGGAGAATATATGGCTGTAAGTTTTTGCTGTACGCCAAAACTAGTAAGGAAAGCTTGGAAATAGCTTGACTTAAACTGACTTCCGTTATCAGAAAGTATTACTTCTGGAACGCGAAAAGGTATAGAATATAGCCCCCTTTAAGTAGTCACAGATTTTAGGAGCGGTGAACTTCTTAAGAGGTAACAAAAAGTGGAAACGGGTGTTATGGTCAACGACAATCAACAATCCTATGTGACCTTTTTTTGTGCGAGGGTATGGGCCTAAGAGGTCAATATATAATTTTTGGAATGGCCTGTCTGAGGTTAACGGTTTACCAATTGGCGGTTTTAGAACCGTCTTTGGACTTTTCGTGGTACGACAAATTACACAATTAGATATATAGTTGCGTATTTGCGTAACCATGCAAGGCCAAAACAAATATCTTTTTAGTTTTTCTACAGTTTTACTCATGCCACAATGAGATGAACTTGGTGCATCATGAGCCTGAAACAATATATCGGGTACTAAAGCTGAAGGTATCCATAGTTTCCATGGATTTTCTTGTTTTATATCATCTGATACAAAAGTAGTTCTTTTGTAAATATATCCATCCCTGATTTGTAGATCGGGAAATCTTGATTGATTGTTAGATATTGTCTTTATTAAGTCCAAGTATTCAGTGGATTTGAAATGTGGGGAATCTACGTCAACTATGGGTCCATTCTGACAAAATTCATCGATGGCTGGGTCGTTCTGTCTGGATAAGGTGTCTGCAACGACGTTCTGAGAACCGCTACGATGTTTTATAGTGAACGTAAACGCTCTCAACTTCATTGACCATCGAGCTAACCTTCCTGATAAATCCTTCTGCCGCATTAGCCATTGAAGGGCTGCATGGTCTGTTATGACTAGGAAATCCTGTCCTTCAATATATGCGCGGAATTTTTTAATTCCTTTTATAACGGCAAGACATTCTAATTCGGAAACTGAATAGTTACGTTGTGCTTTGGACAATTTTTCGGACATATATGAAATCGGAAGTTCTACTCCATCTCGTTCCTGAGCTAGTACGCATCCAACACCAAAAGAGCTGGCGTCACACAACAAAATGAATTGCTTAGAAAAATCTGGTGTTATGAGAATTGGTGAAGCAGTAAGACATGATTTCAAGTTTTCAAAAGCGGTTTGAGCCTCTTCGTTCCAGTCAAGCGTATTCTTCTTTTTAAGAAGTTCCGTTAAAGGAAAACTAATAGTGGCAAAGTTTTCTACGAACCGTCGGTACCATCCCGCTAATCCTAGAAATCTTCGCAACTGCTTAATCGAAGTTGGTTGTCGAAATTCTACTATCGCTTTAACTTTATCTGGATTGGTTCTTATTTGTCCATTCCCAATTATAAAACCGAGATATATGATCTCCTTCATACAAAATTTAGATTTGCTGACGTCGATAGTGAGATTTGCTTTACGTAAGCATAAAGCTAACTCCTGTAGTAAAAGCATATGGGATTCAAAATCCTCGGACAAAACTAATAAGTCGTCAAGATAAACAAATACTCTATTCCTAAGATGAGCTGGAATGACTCGATCCATAAGACGACAAAGAGTTTGGGCCGCGTTACAGAGACCAAAGGGCATCATTTTATACTGATATAGCGGTCTATTCGGTATTGTAAACGCCGTGTATTGTTTAGAATTTTCGTCGAGCGGTATCTGCCAATATGCATGCTTCATGTCGATACCACTTATGAATTTAGCTGGTGGTAACCGGCTTAAGATGCCGTCTATATGAGGTAGAGGATATGCGTCTCGCTGAGTAACCTTGTTTACCTCTCTAGAATCAAGACATAGACGGTACTTGTCTCCTTTCTTTACTAACACGCAATTACTGCTCCAAGCGCTAGTTGACTCTTCGATAACATCTAAGGCTAGCATGTTATCCACTTCAGCGAACATCAGCTTTTCAATGGCAGGTGAAACTGGCCAATGCCGTTGTTTAACAGGACTCGCATTTCCTACATCAATGCTATGTGTGGACAAGGTAGTACGACCTAAACCTTCGGAAGCAAAGGATGGAAATGTTTTTATTACTGTCTCCAGCCGAAGTCTTTCTCTTTCGTTCAGCTCATGATATTTTGGAGAATCTTCATCATCATCCAAAGTACCGATGTCTAATTCAGCAATGGTCGGATTGCTCGTAATTTTATTTAGTAATCCGAACTTTTGCCAAAAATCAATGCCTAAATATACATCCTGTTGAAGTTCTGGTATTATAAATAATTCAAGATTATCTATCGTATCTCCATACTTAATGGAAGTTATAAGTTTTGACACTACTTTGCTTTTTGTTCCGTTCGCAGCGCGAATTTCGCCAGAACATTTTTTTACGTTGTTGTGTTTAAGGAAGTTCTGTGCAGCTAATCCGCCTACACAACTTATTGTTGCTCCAGAATCTAATAAAGCCTTGTAAGTCTGACCCTCTATATTGATATCCGTATAGAGTCTTTGGTCAGAGCTAAGTACTATAGCGGAAATAAGTTTCTGTCGGTCACGACGAACCTTCTTCCAAAATTCTCTCAATCGGATAGTAGATCGTCTGGGTTTTAAATGAATTCCTATACTATCTACTTTACTAAATATTTCTCTACGCTTATTATTGTAATTTTGAATTCTTATGTGTAAGGGTATAAAAGAAAAATGAATATCAGGCTGACCCAAAGGTTTTATCTCCTGAAATTCACGGGCTTCGGTGGTTGACTTTGACTTAGCAACTTCTGAATCTACGGATGTATCTTGTTGCTCAGAGAAACATCCTTTTGTCGGTTTCCCGGATTACAGTTTCGACAAGTCGGTTTGTATTTTTCTTTAAGTCCGCAACCGTAACAAAATATAATTCTTTTAGCCATACAATCATCGAATCTGTGGCCTTGTTTGTCACAATTCCAACAAGTTGTGGTGTTCCGACGTTGAATTTGGTTTACTTCTTCACCTACTCTTACTAAACCTGTTTCCTCTTCTTCGGTGGTTAATTCTGCCACGCAGGAGCGATAAGGTTTCGGCTTAAACGTCCTGAGATTGTTATAAAACTGTTCATGCCTGCGCACTTCGTATCGGAGTTGTGTTCTGTTTGGTATTTTAAGATGCAACAACTCATGATGTAAGCTAGGCTTCGAATTTCTAACCAATAACTCAACTAATTGTGTTTCGGAAACTCCATTTTGCAGTCTGTCAATCAACCGTTCCATGGTTTCCTGGAAATCTTCAAATGCTTCATTTTCTCCTTGCTTGCGTTTTCGGATTCCCTCCCAAATATCATAATCTGTCTCTATATCTTCGAATCTCTTCCTAAATTCGCCACAAAATGTGTTCCAATCGAAATTTGGATTGTTTCGATGAAACTTCCAATACCAATCGCTTGCTTTTCCGGCAAACAGAAGGTACAGATGGTCGCATAAAAGTCTATAATCATTACCTAGATTTTGTTTGGTGAGTGAGCATATCCTGTAAATGAATTCATCTATCCTGATGCTTGTTTTGCTACCGTCGAACTTTAATCCCCATTTTTGAATGATTCCTGATACTTTTTCCGGGCTAACATATGAGCTTGCATTGCTCCTGTTTCCGCCTCTTTCTTCTACATTATTGTCTAAATTCTGAGAATACCGATTTTGATTGGAATTGTTCCTGCTCAAATCTGTATTTGGTTGGACATTGTCAGGTGTGGAATTTGTATGTGTGGGCTGAGATAATTGTAAGTTGTCTAAATGACTTTTAATAGATGTCTCTATAGTCTTCCCTAAATAAGAGGTAAGGTTATCCATGAGTTGAGCCTGTTGTTGGCTAACAGTAAACTGTATAAAGTTCATCAACTCTGGTTGAGTACTAAGAGCCATACTGGAATTCGTTGGAGGTTCTGTTAAGATCCTATCCAAATTTCCTCTGTAAGTATTTCTGGTAGACACTCCTCGTCTAGGAGGTGTACCTCGGATCCTGCCTGATCTGGTATTTCTCCTTAATGGGAAAATATCATTATTATCTTGACATTCGCTTACGCCGGATGTGCCAGCTGTTGCAGCATCTAATTCAGCGAACAGAGTGTTATTAGAGTGAGATAAATTCGATTCGTTGCAATCTGCATTGCAAATTTGACATGTTTGTGTACTTTTTAAGTGGTTTATAATGCACTTTTTATGAAATGTATGCCTGCACGATGTTGTTGCTGACAAAACGGTTGGTGCTAAGATTTCTTTACATATAGCACAGCTATTTTCAACGCCTTGTGAAACTTCAACTGCATTACCTGCACTATTCTTCGCTGCCATAATATTGTTGTTAAGATATGTTGTAATTATTTGGTTTGTCTTTCTTTATGTCGATCACTTCTATCAGAATCTTAGTTGTATCTCTATTTGTTAGTGGATTGTAGCTGGTCTATTGCCTCATGCTTTTATTCACTTGAAAATCGGACAATATACAGACTCATTGAAGTGTAAGTATAATGTATTCCAGAAAAATCAAATTGTAAATAAAGTTGAGTAAAGAAACGTATGGTGATGAGCTCCTGTGGATTCGAAACAGTTCCACTTGGTCGATCAATTCTCTTTCAAATTGAATCGCATGTTCCTAAGTTTTACTATCCCTTCCAAATAGATACTCTCAATCCAATATGTTAATTTATTGGAATTAGTTATTTTGTTTTTTAACTGTGGATGGATTACTTTAGAGCTTAGTGTGCTATGACAAGTTAAGAACTTGTCGAGCTTCACATCTGAGCCGAAAATGTATAGTACTTGTCTAGCTCCACTCGTTGGGCTTCAAAAATGTGTAGTGTATTTTCTCGAGCCCCACGTTGGGCGCCAAAAATGTGTAGTGTACGTAGTTCGATAGATTTTTAACTAGTGGGTCTTTTAATAGTGGGTGATAATTACTAATAAAGAGGACCTTGTACTTCCTTCGCTAGGGATGCGCACTCTTGCTATGCTCGGGTCTAGCTCGCCGTAGGTCGGGGTTCTTTTAGCTTAGGATAGTACGAAACGCTACTACATTTTAATAAGTGCGTCTTACTCATAAACAATATTCAAAACTGGATTATCGATTAACAAAAGAAATGGCTTTATATTGATACTAATGATACACGCCGACACGTGTGAAGATAAGCTACAGATTCTGATAAGTATTGGGAATTTTGGATGTTAATGATTCCCTAAGTCTTTACCCTCCCTACCATGACAATGCTACTTAAAATATTTACATTGTCCCTTGGCCAAGTTCAAAATAACTCTACCACATATTTAAGAAAGTGTTCAACATAAGTACTCGACAAACCATTAAATCTATTTATTCACAATTCATTATTTTTCAATATATCTTCAATCATAATTCCATTTATATAGATTCAGTTTAGTAAACGGTTTCATTAAATCTCTTTTACAAACTAACAATATTTTTATCTACGCATAATTATCCTAGTCGTTCTCTAACTCTTCATTTTTGTTTATATTCAATGAGCAAAATAAAGTATATAAAAGTAAAGTATAAAGCAAATATATATAAGTAATTGAATATAAAATTAGCAAATATAGTTACATAATCTTTAGTCAAATGCAGATATTATTTTAATTAGACGTTCGAGTGGCATTTTGTTAGAATTTTAATATAGGTAATTCATAAAAAGGTATTTATCATTGTTGTTGTAGTACTCACGACCTTAAATATCCACTCCATGATGTGCGTAAAGTTGGGCCCAAGTTCACGTTGACAATGCCGAGCTGTAGGTCAAACTTTAAAGGTTCTAATTTAAATTCCTATTCAAATGCCAAAAGTTCCGTCAATCTGCGAGTATTTAATTCATTATAAATCGCAATACAAAAGAAAATCAAGAATCAAAACAAAACACGAAATATAACTGCAGTATTGCAGCGATAAGACCTTAGGAAACCGCTGGCTGCTACGCTGCGTTGCGATAAGACGAAATCACAAAGTTGGACCTCCGTTGGTCATAGGAGATGATCTTCACTGCGTGACGATGATGATGTACAAATGTAATTAAATCTGCTCCGGTCGTCTAAACTTCTGCATAGTTGAATATCTGGATGAACTCTAGCCTTCCAATATATTTGGCCAGTTATCATACGGCAGGTGGCTGGTTGCGTAACTTGTTGGCTGAAGGTTATGTCGCCTCGTGGCCTCTTCTTGGAGCGACGGGGTTTAAACCATAAGCTGATGCGGGGGTCGACGAGACGGGGGGGTAGTCGGCTGTAGAGCGATCAAATGCTCTTATATATAGGCCTGGTCTTCCTTACGCCTTGGGGTCGAATCTCTTTGCCACTTTCACACACAAATCGAACACGGAAATTTATTGAAATATACCAACTCTTGTTTTATGAGATTGGATATATATAACTAAATTATATTTCCACGTGTATGTGAAGTTAAATGGGCAGCGTCAAAAATGTATGAGCGTTCGCCACGAAGATTTATCCGATAATAATCTAAGCTCTGGGGAAGCTGCATGCTGGTGGTCGCTGTTACAGCTTTTCTTTCCCTAACTGTATAATCGTACGATCATATTCTGTTCTGATTGGTCTAAGACAATTCTCTCGCTTTTTCTTTTATACAAAAGCTGCTATAATTTAGGGCGAGGGTGTCTTGAAGAGTTATTGCAGTGTAAAGTTAAGTTGGTCACTACAGCAGGATCTGAGGTACACCTCCTAGACGAGGAGTGTCTACAAGAAATACTTACAGAGGAAATTTGGATAGGACCTTAACAGAAGCTCCAACGAATTCCAGTATGGCTCTTAGTACTCACCCAGAGTTGATGAACTTTATACAGTTTACTGTTAGCCAACAACAAGCTCAACTTATGGATAACCTTACCTCTTATTTAGGAAAGACTATAGAGACATCTATTAAAAGTCATTTAGACAACTTACAATTATCTCAGCCCACACATACAAATTACACACCTGACAATGTCCAACCAAATACAGATTTGAGCAGGAACGATTCCAATCAAAATCGGTATTCTCAGAACTTAGACAATAATGTAGAAGAAAGAGGCGGAAACAGGAGCAATACAAGCTTATATGTTAGCCCGAAAAAAGTATCAGGAATTATTCAAAAATGGGGATTAAAGTTCGATGGTAGCAAAACAAGCATCAGGATAGATGAATTCATTTACAGGATATGCTCACTTACCAAACAAAGGTGACCATTTCTATATGACCATTTGTACCTTCTGTTTGCAGGAAAAGCAAGCGATTGGTATTGGAAGTTTCATCGAAACAATCCAAATTTCGATTGGAACATATTTTGTGGCGAATTTAGAAAGAGGAAGGGAATCCGAAAACGCAAGCAAGGAGAAAATGAAGCATTTGAAGATTTCCAGGAAACCATGGAACGGTTGATTGACAGACTGCAAAATGGAGTTTCCGAAGCACAATTAGTTGAGTTATTGGTTAGAAATTCGAAGCCAATCGAATCGAAACAAGCTCAGCACGTTTAAGCCAAACCCCTTATCCCTTAACCACCGAAGAAGAGGAGACAGGTTTAGTAAGAGTAGGTGAAGAAGTAAACAAAATTCAACGTCGAAATAACACAACTTGATGGAATTGTGACAAAAAAGGCCACAGATTTGATGATTGTTTGGCTAAAATAATTATATTTTGTTACGGTTGCGGACTTAAAGAAAAGTACAAGCCGACTTATCCAAACTGTAATCCGGGAAACTGACAAAAGGATGTTTCCCTGAGCAACATAATAAATCCGTAGATTCAGAAGTTGCTAAGTCAAAATCAACCACTGAAACCCGTGAATTTCAGGAGATAGAATCCTTAGGTCAGCCTGATATTCATTTTTCTTTTATACCCTTACACATTAGAATTCAAAATTACAATAATAAGCGTAGAGAAATATTTAGTAAAGTAGATAGTATAGGGACTCATTTAAAACCCAGACGATCTACTAGCCGATTGAGAGAATTTTGGAAGATGGTTCGTCGTGACCGACAGAAACTTATTTCCGCTATAGTACTTAGCTCTGACCAAAGACTCTATACGGATATCAATATAGAGGGTCAAACTTACAAGGCTTAATTAGATTCTGGAGCAAAAATAAGTTGTGTAGGCGGATTAGCTGCTCAGAACTTCCTTAAACACAACAACGTAAAAAAATTTTCTGGCGAAATTCGCGCTGCGAACGGAACAAAAAGCAAAGTAGTGTCAAAACTTACAATTTCCATTAAGTATGGAGATACGATAGACAATCTTGAATTATTTATAATACCAGAACTTCAACAGGATGTATATTTAGGCATTGATTTTTGGCAAAAGCTTGGATTACTAAATAAAATTACGAGCAATCCGATGATGATGAAGATTCTCCAAAATATCATAAGCTGAACGAAGGAGAAAGATTTCGGCTGGAAACAGTAATAAAAACATTTCCATCCTTTCATTCCGAAGGTTTAGGTCGTACTATGTTGTCCACACATAGCATTGATATAGGAAATGCGAGTCCTGTTAAACAACGGCATTGGCCAGTTTCACCTGCCATTGAAAAGCTGATGTTCGCTGAAGTGGATAACATGCTAGCCTTAGATGTTATCGAAGAGTCAACTAGCGCTTGGATCAGTAATTGCGTGTTAGTGAAGAAAGCAGACAAGAACCGTCTATGTCTTGATTCTAGAGAGGTAAACAAGGTTACTCAGCGGGACGCATATCCTCTACCTCATATAGACGGCATCTTAAGCCTGTTACCACCAGCTAAATTTATAAGTGGTATTGACATGAAGCATTCATACTGGCAGATACCGCTCACCGAAAATTCTAAGCAATACACTGCGTTTACAATACCGAATAGACCGCTATATCAGTATAAAATGATGCCCTTTGGTCTTTGTAACGCGGCCCAAACTCTTTGTCGTCTTATGGATCGAGTCATTCCAGCTCATCTTAGGAATATAGTATTTGTTTATCTTGACGACTTATTAGTTTTGTCCGAGGATTTTGAATCCCATATGCTTTTACTACAGGAGTTAGCTTTATGCTTACGTAAAGCAAATCTCACTATCAACGTCAGCAAATCTAAATTTTGTATGAAGGAGATCATATATCTCGGTTTTATAATTGGGAATGGACAAATAAGAACCAATCCAGATAAAGTTAAAGCGATAGTAGAATTTCGACAACCAACTTCGATTAAGCAGTTGCGAAGATTTCTAGGATTAGCGGGATGGTACCGACGGTTTGTAGAAAACTTTACCACTATTGGTTTCCTTTTGACGAAACTTCTTAAAAAGAAGAATAAATGGAACGAAGAGGCTCAAACCGCTTTTGAAAATTTGAAAACACGTCTTACTGCCTCACCAATTCTCATAACACCAGATTTTTCCAAACAATTCATTTTGTTGTGTGACGCCAGCTCTTTTGGTGTTGGTTGCGTACTGGCTCAGGAACGAGATGGAGTAGAACTTCCGATTTCGTATATGTCCGAAAAATTGTCCAAAGCACAACGTAACTATTCAGTTTCCGAATTAGAATGTATTGCCGTTATAAAAGGAATTAAAAAATTCCGCGCATATATTTAAGGCCAGGATTTCCTAGTCATAAGAGACCATGCAGCCCTTCAATGGCTGATGCGGCAGAAGGATTTATCAGGAAGGTTAGCTCGATGGTCAATGAAGTTGACCGTTCACTATAAAACATCGTAGCGGTTCTCAGAATGTCGTTGCAGACACCTTATCCAGACAAAACGACCCAGCCATCGATGAATTTTCTCAAAATGGACCCATAGTTGACGTAGATTCCCCACATTTCAAATTCACGGAATACTCGGACTTCCCTATCTAGAAATCAGGGATGGATATATTTACAAAAAAACTACTTTTGTATCAGACGATATAAAGCAAGAAAATCCATGGAAACTATGGATACCTTCGGCTTTAGTACCCGATATATTGTTTCAGGCTCATGATGCACCAAGTTCATCTCATTGTGGCATGAGTAAAACGGTAGAAAAACTAAAAAGATATTTGTTTTGGCCTTGCATGGTTACGCAAATACGCAACTATATATCTAATTGTGTAATTTGTCGTACCACGAAAAGTCCAAACACGGTTCTAAAACCGCCAATGGGTAAACCGTTAACCTCAGACAGGCCATTCCAAAAATTATATATTGACCTCTTAGGCCCATACCCTCGCACAAAAAAAGGTCACAAAGGTTTGTTGATTGTCGTTGACCATAACACCCGTTTCCACTTTTTGTTACCTCTTAAGAAGTTCACCGCTCCTAAAATCTGTGACTACTTAAAGGGGGCTATATTCTATATGTTTGGCGTTCCAGAAGTAATACTTTCTGATAATGGGAGTCAGTTTAAGTCAAGCTATTTCCAAGCTTTCCTTACTAGTTTTGGCGTACAGCAAAAACTTACAGCCATATATTCTCCACAGGCTAACGCGAGTGAAAGACTTAACAGATCGGTATTAGCCGCTGTAAGAGCTTATATAGGGAAAGATCACACAAATTGGGATGACAACTTAGACGCTATTAGCGGATCTTTAAGAGCGTCGTTACATAGAAGCACAGGTTCGTCACCTTACTTTCTGACATTTGGACAAAATATGATCCTTAACGGCAAGGACTATAGTCTCCTGCGTACTCTAAATATGTTAGCGGACGACACTCGGTTATCTAAACCGGAGGCTTTAGAACTGCAGAGACGGCAAGCTAAACTGAACCTAAACCGAACCCATGAAGAAAACGCGAATAGATACAACCTACGCACTCGGCAGATAGAATTTAAAAACGGCGATTTCGTTTACGCTAGAAACTTTACACAAAGTAATGCCGTAAAGAAATTCAGTAGTAAATTGGCACCCGTATTTATCCCAGCTAAAGTTTATAAGAAACGTAGCTCGTACTACTATGAATTAGAGGATGAGAGAGGAAAGAAATTAGGAGTATTCCATTTGAAGGATATACAAGCTAGAAAACAAGGAGTTTCTTCAGATAAGGCTTCCTTGAAATAGTCTCGTTACCCTTATCTGTGGTGTAGTGACCAACTTAACTTTACACTGCAATAACTCTTCAAGACACCCTCGCCCTAAATTATAGCAGCTTTTGCGTAAAACAAAAAGCGAGAGAATTGTCTTAGACCAATCAGGACAGAATATGATCGTACTATTATACAGTAAGGGAAAGAAAAGTTATAACAGCGACCACCAGCATGCAGCTTCCCAGAGCTTGATTCATTATCGGATTAAACTTCGTGGCGAACGCTCACAATTTTTGACGCTGCCCATTTAAACTGCACATACACGTGGAAATATAATTAGTTATATATATATCCAATCCAATAAAACAAGAGTGTGATATTTAAATAAAGTTCCGTGTGCGATTGGTGTGAAAGTGGCAAAGAGATTCGACCCCAAGGCGTATGGAAGGCCCAGGCCCCCCCGTCTCGTCGACCCCCGCATCAGCTCATTGGTTAAACCCAGTTCGCCCCAAGAAAAGGCCAACCTTCAGCCAACAAGTTACGTAACCGGCCACCTGCCGAATGATAACTGGCCATATATATTATATTGGAAGGCTAGAGCTCATCCAGATTATTCAGCTGTGCAGAAGTTTAGTCGACCGGATCAGATTTAATTATATTTGGACATCACCAACGTTACGCTGTGAAGATCACCTCATATGATCAGCGGAGGTCTAACTTAGTGATTCCGTCTTATCGCAGCGCAGTCTTATCGCTGCAGTGCTGCAGTTACATTTCGTGTTTTGTTTTGATTCTTGATTTTCTTTTGTATTGCAGTTAATAATGAATTAAATACTCACAGATTGACGGAACTTTTGGCATTTGAATAGGAATTTAACTTAGAACCTTTAAAGTTTGACAATGTCAACGTGAACTTGGGCCCAACTTTACGCACATCATGGAGTGGATATTTAAGGTCGTGAGTACTACAAACCAACAATGATTAAAAACCTTATTATGAATTACCTATATTAAAATTCTAACAAAATGCCACTCGAACGTCTAAATAAAATAAGATCTGCATTTGGCTAAAGATTATATAACTATATTCGCTAATTTTATATTCAATTATTTATACCTATTTTCTTTATACTTTACTTTTATATACTTTATTTTACTCACTAAATATAAACGAAAATGAAGAATTAGAGAATGACTAGGATACATATGCGTAGGTTAAAATTTGTTAGTTTATAAAAGAGATTTAATGGAACCGCTTACTAAACTGAATTTATATAAATGGAATTATAATTGAAGATATATTGAAAAAGAATAAATTGTGAATAAATAGATTTAATGGTTTGTCCAGTACTTATGTTGAACACTTTCTTAAATATGTGGTAGAGTTATTTTGAACTTGGCCAAGGACAATGTAAATATTTTTAGTAGCATTGTCATTGTAGGGAGGGTAAAGACTTAGGGAATTATTAACATCCAAATTCCCAATACTTATCAGAATCTGTAGCTTATCTTCACACGTGTCGGCGTGTATCCTTATCCATTGAAAGCCATTTCTTTTATTAATCGATAGTCCAGTTTTGAATATTGTTTTTGAATAAGACGCACTTATTAAATGTAGTAGCGTTTCGTACTATCCTAAGCTAAAAGAACCCCCACCTACGGCGAGCTAGACCCGAGCATAGCAAGAGTGCGCATCCCTAGCGAAGGAAGTACAAGGTCCCCTTTTTTAGTAATTACCACCCACTATTAAAAGACCAGCTAGTTAAAATCTGTCGAACTACATTTTTGGTGCCCAGACGTGAAGCCCGACAAGTCCTTAACTTGTTATAGCACACTAAGCTCTAAAGTAATTCATCCACAGTTAAATCACAATATAACTAATTTCAATAAATTAACATATTGGATTGAGAGCATCGATTTGGAAGGGATAGTAAAACTTAGGAACATGCGATTCAATTTGAAAGAGAATTGATCGACCAAGTGGAACTGTTTCGAATCCACAGAAGCTCATCACCATACGTTTCTTTACTCAACTTTATTTACAATTTGATTTTTCTGGAATACATTATACTTACACTTCAATAAGTCCGTATATTGTCCGATTTTCAAGTAAATAAAAGCATGAGGCAATAGACCAGCTACAATCCACTAACAATAGAGATACAACTAAGATTCTGATAGAAGTGATCGACATAAAGAAAGACAAACCAAATAATTACAACATATCTTAACAACAATATTATGGCAGCCAAGAATAGTGCAGGTAATGCAGTTGGAGTTTCACAAGGCGTTGAAAATAGCTGTGCCATATGTAAAGAAATCTTAGCACCAACCGTTTTCTCAGCAACAACATCGTGCAGGCATACATTTCATAAAAAGTGCATTACAAACCACTTAAAAAGTACACAAACATGTCCAATTTGCAATGCAGATTGCAACGAATCGAATTTATCTCACTCTAATAACACTCTGTTCGCTGAATTAGATGCTGCAACAGCTGGCACATCCGGCGTAAGCGAATGTCAAGATAATAATGATATTTTCCCATTAAGGAGAAATACCAGATCAGGCAGGATCCGAGGTACACCTCCTAGACGAGGAGTGTCTACCAGAAATACTTTCAAAAGAAATTTGGATAGGATCTTAACAGAACCTCCAACGAATTCCAGTATGGCTCTTAGTACTCAACCAGAGTTGATGAACTTTATACAGTTTACTGTTAGCCACGACAGGCTCAACTCATGGATAACCTTACCTCTTATTTAGGGAAGACTATAGAGACATCTATTAAAAGTCATTTAGACAACTTACAATTATCTCAGCCCACACAGACAAATTACACACCTGACAGTGTCCAACCAAATGCAGATTTGAGCAGGAACAATTCCAATCAAAATCGGTATTCTCAGAATTTAGACAATAATGTAGAAGAAAGAGGCGGAAACAGGAGCAATGCAAGCTCATATGTTAGCCCGGAAAAAGTATCAGGAATCATTCAAAAATGGGGATTAAAGTTCGATGGTAGCAAAACAAGCATCAGGATAGATGAATTCATTTACAGGATATGCTCACTCACCAAACAAAATGTAGGTAATGATTATAGACTTTTATGTGACCATTTGTACCTTCTGTTTGCCGGAAAAGCAAGCGATTGGTATTGGAAGTTTCATCGAAACAATCCAAATTTCGATTGGAACACATTTTGTGGCGAATTTAGGAAGAGATTCGAAGATATAGAGACAGATTATGATATTTGGGAGGGAATCCGAAAACGCAAGCAAGGAGAAAATGAAGCATTTGAAGATTTCCAGGAAACCATGGAACGGTTGATTGACAGACTGCAAAATGGAGTTTCCGAAACACAATTAGTTGAGTTATTGGTTAGAATTTCGAAGCCTAGCTTACATCATGAGTTGCTGCATCTTAAAATCCCAAACAGAATACAACTCCGATAAGAAGTGCGCAGGCATGAACAGTTTTATAACAATCTCAGGACGTTAAAGCCGAAACCCTATCGCTCCTGCGTGGCAGAATTAACCACTGAAGAAGAGGAGACAGGCTTAGTAAGAGTAGGTGAAGAGGTAAACAAAATTCAACGTCGAAATACCACAACTTGTTGGAATTGTGATAAACAAGGCCATAGATTCGATGATTGTATGGCTAAAAGAATTATATTTTGTTACGGTTGCGGACTTAAAGAAAAATACAAGCCGACTTGTCCAAACTGTAATCCGGGAAACCGACAAAAGGATGTTTCTCTGAGCAACAAGATACATCGTAGTTGCTAAGTCAAAGTCAACCACTGAAGCCCGTGAATTTCAGGAGATAGAACCCTTAGGTCAGCCTGATATTCATTTTTCCTTTATACTCTTACACATAAGAATTCAAAATTACAATAATAAGCGTAGAGAAATATTTGGTAAAGTAGATAGTATAGGGACTCATTTAAATCCCAGACCATCTAGCCGATTGAGAGAATTTTGGAAGAAGGTTCGTCGTGACCGACAGAAACTTAGAGGGTCAAACTTACAAGGCTTTATTAGATTCAGGAGCAACAATAAGTTGTGTAGGCGGATTAGCTGCTCAGAACTTCCTTAAACACAACAACGTAAAAAAATGTTCTGGCGAAATTCGCGCTGCGAACGGAACAAAAAGCAAGTAGTGTCAAAACTTATAACTTCCATTAAGTATGGAGATACGATAGACAATCTTGAATTATTTATAATACCACAACTTCAACAGGATGCATTGATTATTGGCAAAAGTTTGGATTACTAAATAAAATTACGAGCAATCCGACCATTGCGGAATTAGACATCGGTACTTTGGATGATGATGAAGATTCTCCAAAATATCATGAGCTGAACGAAGGAGTAAGACTTCGGCTGGAGACAGTAATAAAAACATTTCCATCCTTTGCTTCCGAAGGTTTAGGTCGTACTACCTTGTCCACACATAGCATTGATGTAGGAAATGCGAGTGCTGTTAAACAACGGCATTGGCCATTTTCACCTGCCATTGAAAAGCTGATGTTCGCTGAAGTGGATAACATGCTAGCCTTAGATGTTATTGAAGAGTCAACTAGCGCTTGGAGCAGTAATTGCGTGTTAGTGAAGAAAGGAGATAAGAACCGTCTATGTCTTGATTCTAGAGAGGTAAACAAGGTTACTCAGCGGGACGCATATCCTCTACCTCATATAGACGGCATCTTAAGCCGGTTACCACCAGCTAAATTCATAAGCACCACACTGCGTTTACAATACCGAATAGACCGCTATATCAGTATAAAATGATGCCCTTTGGTATCTATCTTATAGATCGAGTCATTCCAGATCATCTTTGGAATAGAGTATTTGTTTATCTTGACGACTTATTAGTTTTGTCTGAGGGTTTTGAATCCCACATGCTTTTACTACAGGAGATAGCTTTATGCTTACGTAAAGCAAATCTCACTATCAATGTCAGCAAATCTAAATTTTGTATGAAGGAGATCATATATCTCGGTTTTATAATTGGGAATGGACAAATAAGTACCAATCCAGATAAGGTTAAAGCGATAGCAGAATTTCAACAACCAACTTCGATTAAGCAGTTGCGGAGATTTCTAGGATTAGCGGGATGGTACCTACGGTTTGTAGAAAACTTTGCCACTATTACTTTCCCTTTGACGGAACTTCTTAAAAAGAAGAATACGTTTGAATGGAACGAAGAGGCTCAAATCGCTTTTGAAAACTTGAAATCATGTCTTACTGCCTCACCAATTCTCATAAAACCAGGTTTTTTGTGTGACGCCAGCTCTTTTGGTGTTGGTTGCGTACTGGCTCAGGAGCCAGATGGAGTAGAACTTCCGATTTCGTATATGTCCGAAAAATTGTCCAAAGCACAACGTAACTATTCAGTTTCCGAATTAGAATCCCTTATTGAAGGCCAGGATTTCTTAGTCATAACAGGCCATGCAGCCCTTCAATGGCTGATGCGGCAGAAGGATTTATCAGGAAGGTTAGCTCGATGGTCAATGAAGTTGAGAGCGTTTACGTTCACTATAAAACATCGTAGCGGTTCTCAGAACGTCGTTGCAGACACCTTATCCAGACAGAACGATCCAGCCATCGATGAATTTTGTCAAAATGGACCCATAGTTAATGTTCCCCATTCCCCACATTTCAAATCCACAGAATACTTGGACTTATTAAAGACAATATCTAACAATCAATCAAGATTTCCCGATCTACAAATCAGGGATGGATATATTTACAAAAGAACTGCTTTTGTATCAGACGATATAAAGCAAGAA
This sequence comes from Drosophila erecta, assembly GCF_003286155.1. Lineage (NCBI taxonomy): Eukaryota > Metazoa > Arthropoda > Insecta > Diptera > Drosophilidae > Drosophila > Drosophila erecta. The sequence continues at coordinate 135,193 of NW_020825259.1, read as the reverse complement.
AATCCATGGAAACTATGGATACCTTCGGCTTTAGTACCCGATATATTGTTTCAGGCTCATGATGCACCAAGTTCATCTCATTGTGGCATGAGTAAAACTGTAGAAAAACTCAAAAGATATTTGTTTTGGCCTAAGATCGGTGTTAGCCGCTGTAAGAGCTTATATAGGGAAAGATCACACAAATTGGGATGACAACTTAGACGCTATTAGCGGATCTTTAAGAGCGTCGTTACATAGAAGCACAAGTTCGTCACCTTACTTTCTGACATTTGGACAAAATATGATCCTTAACGGAAAGGACTATAGTCTCCTGCGTACTCTAAATGTGTTAGCGGACGACACTCGGTTATCTAAACCGGAGGCTTTACAACTGCAGAGACGGCAAGCTAAACTGAACCTAAACCGATCCCATAAAGAAAACGCGAATAGATACAACTTAACTTTACACTGCAATAACTCTTCAAGACACCCTCGCCCTAAATTATAGCAGCTTTTGTGTAACACAAAACGTGAGAGAGTTGTCTTAGACCACTCAGGACAAAATATGATCGTACGATTGTACAGTTAGGAAAAGAAAAGCAGTGACCACCGGCATGCAGCTTCCCAGAGCTTAATTCATTATCGGATTAAACCTCGTGGCGAACGCTCACAATTTTTGACGATGCCCATTTAAACTGCACATACACGTGGAAATATAATTCAGTTATATGGATATATGGATATATATGTAATAAAAACAAGAGTGGGATATTTCAATAAATTTCCGTGTGCGATTTGTGTGAAAGTGGCAAAGAGATTCGACCCCAAGGCGTAAAGAAGTCCAGGCCTATATAAGGGCATTTGGTTGCTCTACAGCCGACTACCCCCCCGCCTCGACGACCACCGCATCAGCTCATGGTTTAAACCCAGTTCGCTCCAAGAAGAGGCCACGAGGCGACATAACCTTCAGCCAACAATTTACGCAACCGGCCACCTGCCGAATGATAACTGGCCAAATATATTGAAAGGCTAGAGCTCATCCAGATTATTCAGCTGTGCAGAAGTTTAGACGACGAGATTTAATTATATTTGGACATCATCAACGTTACACAAGGAAGATCATCTCCTATGACCAACGGAGGTCTAATTTTGTGATTCCGTCTTATCGCAGCGCACCGTAGCAGCCAGCAGTCTCCTAAGGTCTTATCGCTGCAGTGCTGCAGTTACATTTCGTGTTTTGTTTTGATTCTTGATTTTCTTTATTGCCATTAATAATGAATTAAATACTCGCAGATTGACGGAACTTTTGGCATGTGAATAGGAATTTTAAATTAGAACCTTTACAAATTGACCTACAGCTCGACAACGTCAACGTGAGCTTGGGCCCAACTTTACGCACATCATGGAGTGGATATTTAGGTAACAATGATAAAAAAACCTTATTATGAATTACCTATATTAAAATTCTACAAAATGCCACTCGAACGTTTAAATAAAATAAGATCTGCATTTGGCTAAAGATTATATAACTATATTTGCTAATTTTATATTCAATTACATATGACTATTTGCTTTATAGTTTGTAAAAGAGATATTATGGAACCGCTTACTAAACTGAATTTATATAAATGGAATTATGATTGAAGATATATTGAAAAAGAATGAATTGTAAATGAATAGATTTAATGGTTTGCCGAGTACTTAAGTTGAACACTTTCTTAAATATGTGGTAGAGTTATTTTGAACTTGGTCAAGGGACAATGTAAATATTTTAAGTAGCATTGTCATGGTAGGGAGGGTAAAGACTTAGGGAATTATTAACATCCAAAATACTTATCAGAATCTGTAGCTTATCTTCACACGTGTCGGCGTGTATCAGTAGTATCAATATAATTCTTTATTAATCTTTTATTAATCGATAGTCCAGTTTTGAATATTGTTTTTGAGTAAGACGCACTTATTGAAATGTAGTAGCGTTTCGTACTATCCTAAGCTAAAAGAACCCCGACCTACTGCGAGCTAGACCCGAGCATAGCAAGAGTGCGCATCCCTAGCGAAGGAAGTACAAGGTCCTCTTTATAAGTAATTACCACCCACTATTAAAAGACCAACTAGTTAAAAATCTGTCGAACTACGTACACTACAAGAGGTAAGCAAGGTAAACATGAAGCATGCATACTGGCAGATACCGCTCGACGAAAACTCTAAGCAATACACTGCGTTCACAATACCGAATAGACCGCTATATCAGTATAAAATGATGCCCTTTGGTCTCTGTAACGCGGCTCAAACTCTGTCGTCTTGTGGATCGAGTCATTCCAGCTCATCTTAGGAATAGAGTATTTGTTTATCTTGACGACTTATTAGTTTTGTCTGAGGATTTTGAATCCCATATGCTTTTACTACAGGAGATAGCTTTATGCTTACGTAAAGCAAATCTCGCTATCAATGTCAGCAAATCTAAATCTTGTATGAAGGAGATCATATATCTCGGTTTTATAATTGGGAATGGACAAATAAGAACCAATCCAGATAAGGTTAAAGCGATAGCAGAAGTTCAACAACCAACTTCGATTAAGCAGTTGCGGAGATTTCTAGGATTAGCGGGATGGTACCGACGGTTTGTAGAAAACTTTTCCACTATTGGTTTCCTTTTGACGAAACTTCTTAAAAAGAAGAATAAATGGAACGAAGAGGCTCAAACCGCTTTTGAAAATTTGAAAACACGTCTTACTGCCTCACCAATTCTCATAACACCAGATTTTTCCAAGCAATTCATTTTGTTGTGTGCCGCCAGCTCTTTTGGTGTTGGTTGCGTACTGGCTCAGGAGCCAGATGGAGTAGAACTTCCAATTTCGTATATGTCCGAAAAATTGTCCAAAGCGTAACGTAACTATTAAGTTTCCGCGCGTATATAGAAGGCCAGGATTTCGTAGTCATAACAGACCATGCAGCTCTTCAATGGCTGATGCGGCAGAAGGATTTATCAGGAAGGATAGCTCGAAGGTCAATGAAGTTGAGAGCGTTTACGTTCACTATAAAACGTATGGTCGTTGACCATAACACCTGTTTCCACTTTTTGTTACCTCTTAAGAAGTTCACCGCTCCTAAAATCTGTGATTACGTAAAGCGGCTATATTCTACACGTTTGGCGTTCCAGAAGTAATACTTTCTGATAATGGCAGTCAGTTTAAGTCATGCTATTTCCAAGCTTTCCTTATTAGTTTTGGCGTACAGCAAAAGCTTACAGCAAAAGCTTACAGCAAAAGCTTATTCTCCACAGGCTAACGCGATTGAAAGACTTAAAAGATCGGTGTTAGCCGCTGTAAGAGCTTATATAGAGAAAGATCACACAAATTGGGATGACAACTTAGACACTATTAGCGGATCTTTAAGAGCGTCGTTACATAGAAGCACAGGTTCGTCACCTTACTTTCTGACATTTGGACAAAATATGATCCTTAACGGCAAGGACTATAGTCTCCTGCGTACTCTAAATATGTTAGCGGACGACACTCGGTTATCTAAACCGGAGGCTTTAGAACTGCAGAGACGGCAAGCTAAACTGAACCCTTATCTGTGGGTGTAGTGACCAACTTAACTTTACACTGCAAAAACTCTTCAAAGACACCCTCGCCCTAAATTATAGCAGCTTTTGTGTAACACAAAAAGTGAGAGAATTGTCTTAGACCAATCAGGACAAAATATGATCGTACGATTGTACATTTAGGAAAAGAAAAGCTATAGCAGTGACCATCGGCATGCAGCTTCCCAGAGCTTAATTCATTATCGGATTAAACCTCGTGGCGAAGTAATGACCCAAGATCACACAATTCAGATAAGCTATCAGAATCTGTAGCTTATCTCACACGTGTCGGCGTGTATCAGTAGTATCAATATAAAGCAATTTCTTTTATTAATCGATAGTCCAGTTTTGAATATTGTTTTTGAGTAAGACGCACTTATTAAAATGTAGTAGCGTTTCGTACTATCCTAAGCTAAAAGAACCCCGACCTACGGCGAGCTAGACCCAAGCATAGCAAGAGTGCGCATCCCTAGCGAAGGAAGTACAAGGTCATCTTCATTAGTAATTACCACCCACTATTAAGAGACCAGCTAGTTAAAATCTGTTGAACTACGTACACTACACATTTTTGGCGCCCAGACGTGAAGCCCGACAAGTCCTTAACTTGTTATAGCACACTAAGCTCTAAAGTAATCCTTCCACAGTTAAAAAACCAAATAAAACAAATTTCATAAATTAACATATTGGATTGAGAGCATCGATTTGGAAGGGATAGTAAAACTTAGGAACATGCGATTTAATTTGAAAGAGAATTGATCGACCAAGTGAAACTGTTTCGAATCCACAGAAGCTCATCACCATACAACTTTATTTACAATTTGATTTTTTGGAATACATTATACTTACATTTCAATAAGTCCGTATATTGTCCGATTTTCAAGTAAATAAAAACATGAGGCAATAGACCAGCTACAATCCACTAACAAATAGAGATACAACTAAGATTCTGATAGAAGTAATCGACATAAAGAAAGACAAACCAAATAATTACAACATAATAACAATAATATGGCAGCCAAGCATAGTGCAGGTATTGTAGTTGAAGTTGCACAAGGCGTTGAAAATAGCTGTGCCATATGTAAAGAAATCTAAGCACCAACCGTTTTGTCAGCAACAACATCGTGCAGGCATACATTTCATAAAAAGTGCATTATAAATCACTTAAAAAGTACACAAACATGTCCAATTTGCAATGCAGATTGCAACGAATCGAATTTATCTCACTCTAATAACAATTTGTTCGCTGAATTAGATGCGGCAACAGCTGGTACATCCGGCGTGCGCGAATGTCAGGATAATAATGATATTTTCCCATTAAGGAGAAATACCAGATCAGGGAGGATCCGAGGTACACCTCCTAGACGAGGAGTGTCTACAAGAACTACTTACAGAGGAAATTTGGATAGGATCTTAACAGAATCTCCAACGAATTCCAGTATGGCTCTTAGTACTCACCCAGAGTTGATGAACTTTATACAGTTTACTGTTAGCCACGACAGGCTCAACTCATGGATAACCTTACCTCTTATTTAGGGAAGACTATAGAGACATCTATTAAAAGTCATTTAGACAACTTACAATTATCTCAGCCCACACAGACAAATTACACACCTGACAGTGTCCAACCAAATGCAGATTTGAGCAGGAACAATTCCAATCAAAATCGGTATTCTCAGAATTTAGACAATAATGTAGAAGAAAGAGGCGGAAACAGGAGCAATGCAAGCTCATATGTTAGCCCGGAAAAAGTATCAGGAATCATTCAAAAATGGGGATTAAAGTTCGATGGTAGCAAAACAAGCATCAGGATAGATGAATTCATTTACAGGATATGCTCACTCACCAAACAAAATCTAGGTAATGATTATAGACTTTTATGTGACCATTTGTACCTTCTGTTTGCCGGAAAAGCAAGCGATTGGTATTGGAAGTTTCATCGAAACAATCCAAATTTCGATTGGAACACATTTTGTGGCGAATTTAGGAAGAGATTCGAAGATATAGAGACAGATTATGATATTTGGGAGGGAATCCGAAAACGCAAGCAAGGAGAAAATGAAGCATTTGAAGATTTCCAGGAAACCATGGAACGGTTGATTGACAGACTGCAAAATGGAGTTTCCGAAACACAATTAGTTGAGTTATTGGTTAGAATTTCGAAGCCTAGCTTACATCATGAGTTGCTGCATCTTAAAATCCCAAACAGAATACAACTCCGATAAGAAGTGCGCAGGCATGAACAGTTTTATAACAATCTCAGGACGTTAAAGCCGAAACCCTATCGCTCCTGCGTGGCAGAATTAACCACTGAAGAAGAGGAGACAGACTTAGTAAGAGTAGGTGAAGAGGTAAACAAAATTCAACGTCGAAATACCACAACTTGTTGGAATTGTGACAAACAAGGCCATAGATTCGATGATTGTATGGCTAAAAGAATTATATTTTGTTACAGTTGCGGACTTAAAGAAAAGTACAAGCCGACTTGTCCAAACTGTAATCCGGCAAACCGACAAAAGGATGTTTCTCTGAGCAACAAGATACATCCGTAGATTCAGAAGTTGCTAAGTCAAAATCAACCACTGAAGCCCGTGAATTTCAGGAGATAGAACCTTTAGGTCAGCCTGATATTCAGTTTTCCTTTATACCCTTACATAGAAGAATTCAAAATTACAATAATAAGCGCAGAGAAATATTTGGTAAAGTAGATAGTATAGGGATTCATTTAAAACCCAGACGATATACTAGCCGATTTAGAGAATTTTGGAAGAAGGTTCGTCGTGACCTACAGAAACTTATTTCCGCTATAGTACTTAGCTCTGACCAAAGACTCTATACGGATATCAATATAGAGAGTCAAACTTACAAGGCTTTATTAGATTCTGGAGCAACAATAAGTTGTGTAGGCGGATTAGCTGCTCAGAACTTCCTTAAACATAACAACGTAAAAAAATGTTCTGGCGAAATTCGCGCTGGGAACGGAACAAAAAGCAAAGTACTGTCAAAACTTACAATTTCCATTAACTATGGAGATACTATAGACAATCTTGAGTTATTTATAATACCAAAACTTCAACAGGATGTATATTTAGGCATCGATTTTGGCAAAAGTTTGGATTACTAAATAAAATTACGAGCAATCCTACCATTGCTGAGTTAGACATCGGTACTTTGGATGATGATGAAGATTCTCCAAAATATCGTGAGCTGAACGAAGCAGAAAGATTTCGGCTGGAGATAGTAATAAAAACATTTCCATCCTTTGCTTCCGAAGGTTTAGGTCGTACTACCTTGTCCACACATAGCATTGGTATAGGAAATTCGAGTCCTGTTAAACAACGGCATTGGCCAGTTTCACCTGTTATTGAAAAGGTGATGTTCGCTGAAGTAGATAACATGCTAGCCCTAGATGTTATCGAAGAGTCAACTAGCGTTTGGAGCATTAATTGCGTGTTAGTAAAGAAAGGAGACAAGAACCGTCTATGTCTTGATTCTAGAGAGGTAATCAAGGTTACTCAGTGGGACGCATATCCTCTACCTCATTTAGACGGCATCTTAAGCCGGTTACCACCAGCTAAATTCATAAGTGGTATCGACATGAAGCACTCGACGAAAATTCTATGCAATACACTGCGTTTACAATACCGAATAGACCGCTATATCAGTATAAAATGATGCCCTTTGGTCTATGTAACGCGGCCCAAACTCTTTGTCGTCTTATGGATCGAGTCATTCCAGCTCATCTTAGGACTAGAGTATTTGTTTATCTTGACGACTTATTAGTTTTGTCTGAGGATTTTGAATCCCATATGCTTTTACTGCAGGAGATAGCTTTATGCTTACGTAAAGCAAATCTCACTATCAATGTCAGCAAATCCAAATTTTGTATGAAGGAGATCATATATCTCGGTTTTATAATTGGGAATGGACAAATAAGAACCAATCCAGATAAGGTTAAAGCGATAGCAGAATTTCAACAACCAACTTCGATTAAGCAGTTGCGGAGATTTCTAGGATTAGCGGGATGGTACCTACGGTTTGTAGAAAACTTTGCCACTATTACTTTCCCTTTGACGGAACTTCTTAAAAAGAAGAATACGTTTGAATGGAACGAAGAGGCTCAAATCGCTTTTGAAAACTTGAAATCATGTCTTACTGCCTCACCAATTCTCATAAAACCAGGTTTTTTGTGTGACGCCAGCTCTTTTGGTGTTGGTTGCGTACTGGCTCAGGAGCCAGATGGAGTAGAACTTCCGATTTCGTATATGTCCGAAAAATTGTCCAAAGCACAACGTAACTATTCAGTTTCCGAATTAGAATGTCTTGCCCTTATTGAAGGCCAGGATTTCTTAGTCATAACAGGCCATGCAGCCCTTCAATGGCTGATGCGGCAGAAGGATTTATCAGGAAGGTTAGCTCGATGGTCAATGAAGTTGAGAGCGTTTACGTTCACTATAAAACATCGTAGCAGTTCTCAGAACGTCGTTGCAGACACCTTATCCAGACAGAACGGTCCAGCCATCGATGAATTTTGTCAAAATGGACTCATAGTTGACGTAGATTCCCCACATTTCAAATCCACAGAATACTTGGACTTAATAAAGACAATATCTAACACTCAATCAAGATTTCCCGATCTACAAATCAGGGATGGATATATTTACAAAAGAACTGCTTTTGTATCAGACGATATAAAGCAAGAAAATCCATGGAAACTATGGATACCTTCGGCTTTAGTACCCGATATATTGTTTCAGGCTCATGATGCACCAAGTTCATCTCATTGTGGCATGAGTAAAACTGTAGAAAAACTCAAAAGATATTTGTTTTGGCCTAAGATCGGTGTTAGCCGCTGTAAGAGCTTATATAGGGAAAGATCACACAAATTGGGATGACAACTTAGACGCTATTAGCGGATCTTTAAGAGCGTCGTTACATAGAAGCACAAGTTCGTCACCTTACTTTCTGACATTTGGACAAAATATGATCCTTAACGGAAAGGACTATAGTCTCCTGCGTACTCTAAATGTGTTAGCGGACGACACTCGGTTATCTAAACCGGAGGCTTTACAACTGCAGAGACGGCAAGCTAAACTGAACCTAAACCGATCCCATAAAGAAAACGCGAATAGATACAACCTACAACTTAACTTTACACTGCAATAACTCTTCAAGACATCCTCGCTCTAAATTATAGCAGCTTTTGTGTAACATAAAACGTGAGAGAGTTGTCTTAGACCACTCAGGACAAAATATGATCGTACGATTGTACAGTTAGGAAAAGAAAAGCTATAGCAGTGACCACCGGCATGCAGCTTCCCAGAGCTTAATTCATTATCGGATTAAACCTCGTGGCGAACGCTCACAATTTTTGACGCTGCCCATTTAAACTGCACATACACGTGGAAATATAATTTAATAATATGGATATATGGATATATATGTAATAAAAACAAGAGTGGGATATTTCAATAAATTTCCGTGTGCGATTTGTGTGAAAGTGGCAAAGAGATTCGACGCCAAGGCGTAAAGAAGTCCAGGCCTATATAAGGGCATTTGGTTGCTCTACAGCCGACTACCCCCCCGCCCCGACGACCACCGCATCAGCTCATGGTTTAAACCCAGTTCGCTCCAAGAAGAGGCCACGAGGCGACATAACCTTCAGCCAACAATTTACGCAACCGGCCACCTGCCGAATGATAACTGGCCAAATATATTGAAAGGCTAGAGCTCATCCAGATTATTCAGCTGTGCAGAAGTTTAGACGACGAGATTTAATTATATTTGGACATCATCAACGTTACACAAGGAAGATCATCTCCTATGACCAACGGAGGTCTAATTTTGTGATTCCGTCTTATCGCAGCGCACCGTAGCAGCCAGCAGTCTCCTAAGGTCTTATCGCTGCAGTGCTGCAGTTACATTTCGTGTTTTGTTTTGATTCTTGATTTTCTTTATTGCCATTAATAATGAATTAAATACTCGCAGATTGACGGAACTTTTGGCATGTGAATAGGAATTTTAAATTAGAACCTTTACAAATTGACCTACAGCTCGACAACGTCAACGTGAACTTGGGCCCAACTTTACGCACATCATAGAGTGGATATTTAAGGCCGTGAGTACTACAAAACAACAATGATAAAAAACATTATTATGAATTACCTATATTAAAATTCTAACAAAATGCCACTCGAACGTCTAAATAAAATAATATCTGCATTTGACTAAAGATTATGTAACTATATTTGTTAATTTTATATTCAATTACTTATATATATTTGCTCTATAATTTACTTTTATATACTTTATTTTAACCACTGAATATAAACAAAAATGAAGAGTTAGAGAATGACTAGGATAATTATGCGTAGATTAAAAATTGTTAGTTTGTAAAAGAGATTTAATGGAACCGTTTATTAAACTGAATTTATATAAATGGAAATTTGATTGAAGATATATTGAAAAATAATGAATTGTGAATAAATAGATTTAATGGTTTGTCGAGTACTTATGTTGAACACTTTCTTAAATATGTGGTAGAGTTATTTTGAACTTAGCCAAGGGACAATGTAAATATTTTAAGTAGCATTGTAATGGTAGGGAGGGTAAAGACTTAGGGAATTATTAACATCCAAAATTCCCAATACTTATCAGAATCTGCTTATCTTCACACGTGTCGGCGTGTATCATTAGTATCAATATAAAGCCACTTCTTTTATTAATCGGTAGTCCAGTTTTGAATATTGTTTATGAGTAAGACGCACTTATTAAAATGTAGTAGCGCTTCGTACTATCCTAGCTAAAAGAACCCCGACCTACGGCGAGCTAGACCCGAGCATAGCAAGAGTGCGCATCCCTAGCGAAGGAAGTACAAGGTCCTCTTTATTAGTAATTACCACCCACTATTAAAAGACCAACTAGTTAAAAATATATCGAACTACGTACACTACAAAGAGAATATATGAAGTGGCTGGTATATGCTGTAGATATATGTTATGTGATTGAGCATTACATATTTACTACCCCATCCTTAAAAATCAGCCTGTCCTCATGCTCTTTTTTATACTTACCAATTAATTTTTTGGGAATGCCTTTATATTTATAAATAAAATATAGTATAAGTGCAAGTATTATAATAGCAAGTATAGTTAATGTAACAATTTGTAATGTGTTGTATGTATTAGTGTGTTCTTTAATTATTTCTTTAGCATGTAGATATGATAATGGTTCTAATTTTGTTACATTGTTATTGATATAAACGGTTTGCGTGTAGTCTAGTGTTGTGCTTGTAATTAATATGTTCTCTATTTGAACAGAACAATTAAAAGCTTTTATTATATTATCATCTTCTATTATAATTTCTCTATTAGTTATACAGCTTTGATTTAATACAATTTTTTATAATTTCCAATAAGTTATTCATTAATTCATTAATTTGAATACTACGTTGAGAAAGATCGTTTATTTTTTGTTCTAATTCTTCTTTATCATTTTGATCTTAAGTTCCAAAAAGGTATTTATATGCAGTACCTATAATATTAATTAAACCACGTTTATTATTCTTATTCTATTCATCTCTCTGTCTAATTTTTCAGTTAAATATTGGATTCTGGCTATAGTACCATATTCTTCAGCTTGTTTAATTAAATTTGCAAAAGTTTGTTCAGTTTTTGTTAAGTTTACGGACAAATAGTGATATTCATAGTTTATAGGTATATTAATTGATCCTGTTTTAAATATAAGATATCCATTTTTAGCTTGTATTGGGTTCACCTCTAGGCTTTGACCACGGACGGCACGGACGAATATTATGAATAACTGTACATACTGTTATTAATTTTCTTTTGTTTTTTAAATTTAGATTTATAATGTTCAACTTTTCTTCCTTTATTTGTTTCTTCGTAATGTTTATTATCTGTTTGTTCTATACGTCCTGTTTTCTTAAATGTGTTAGTTGTTTTACTTTTGCTTGTTTTTATATGGTGTCTACTTCATAGCTTTATTCTATTTTTGATTGTTTTTATTTTTGGGTGTCATATGCAGGTGTTCCTGCATAAATGAAAATATCAGCTGGTATCCTGCCAGTTGTATTGTGTTTGGTTTTATGATTACATACATAGTGAAAAGTTTCAAATTGTGCTATCTTATTTTCTGTGTCGCACTCACTATTAATGATTCTTAACTTTTCATTGACTGTTTTATGGAATCTTTCAATGTCAGAAATTCCATTTTTACTTGTTGTGATATTTATATTCACATTTTCGGACCTAAGCCATAAGTGTAATGCGGAACATATAAAGGCTGAATCTTTATCGGCTTTTATTTCGGACGGTTTTCCCATTTCATTGAAAATTTTAAGGAGAGCTCTTTTTGCTTCAAGCCAGTCTCAACTGCTCAACGCGGCATATTTGGAATAAATGTCAATGCATGACAGGAATGTTTTATTATTGATTAAATAAAAATCAATAACATATTTTTTTCTGAGATTAAAAGTTTCTGGTGTTAACTCATAGTTTAGTTTATTATCTCTATGTTCTGTTTTGGATATGTTACATACTTTGCATTCATTAATAATGTTCTGTATTAACTTTTGGCAGTCTGGGTAATAATATTTTTGTTTGAAAAGGTTAGTTTGTTTCTCTATTCCTGGGTGTAAAAGTTATTTCTTTAAATTCTGAATATGTTTCAATATCTTTTAATTTAATGTTTGATTTCATAACTTTAGTTATGTCAGTCCGACAATTTCTATGTAAGCGACTTGAAATGTAAGGAAATCTATTTCGGTATGAAAGAAAATTACGCTTCTTTTGGTACATAAATATTCTTTAATGAATTCTTTGGCATGGACATTTGTCATTTCTATGTAATGAATTTTAATTTTTGTTTTATGATTATTATTATCGTTTTTTATAAATTCTATCTGCCTGTTGTAGTAATTAATTGGTCTTTCCGTTAAGGAAATATAAAATTGGTTATCTTCTTGAGCACTGTGGATAGTAGCTTGTTTAGGTAACGAAATGTTACTGGAGGTTTCTCCTAGGAAGTTTTCATCAATTTTTAATCTTGATAGAGCATCTGCCACATGGTTTTCTTTACCAGGGACATATTTGATATGGTAATCAAATTCATTTAATTTGATTTTCCATCTCTGAAGTATCATGTTTGGCTGTTTAATTGAATCAAGCAAATGGCCTGTGATCACTATAGATCTAGAATTTTCTACCAAATAAATAGGAACTGAAATATTTAGTGGACCGAACAATAGCAAGGAGTTCCATATATACGAGACAGTTTTTGTATATTAAATCTGCTAAGAGATTATTCATGCAACGTTTAAAAGTTGCGGGTGCATTTTTTAAACGAAATGGCATTCGAGTATATTCAAAAGGACCATTTTTGGTGGACAAAGCTGTCTTCGCTATGGAATTTTCATCCATTTGTATTTAATGAAAACATTTTGCGATGTCAATAGTTGTAAAGTATTGGCAATTTCCAAGCTGGTCCAATATGTCATCCATTACCGGTATTGGGTATTTGTCATCAACGGTTATTTCGTTGAGGTTGCGATAGTCAATGACTATGCGAAATTTCGATTTTCCCGATGCATCTGGCTTTTTGAGTACTTACCAAATTGACATACTCAATATCTGGGGAATCTAAAAGGTTTTCTTTTGAACTCTCTTTAGGTGTTTCTTCTTCTTCATTAATATCTTCAAGTCGCAATTTAAATGTGTATTTATTTAAAGTAACTGTATTGGATGTTCAGCATATAGTTGCTTTGGAATCTTCCAAATATTCCCTTCCTAACAAAATGTATTTTTCTGAGAATTTATGTAAATAAAATGTTTGCTTTGTCGGACATAGTTTACTAGGTTTTAATGAAATTTTTGATTTTAAAATAATTTGAGCGTTTATTGTGTGTACATCTAATTAAGCTTTTGAGTTAATTGAACAATAATAAAAATTTTTACTCATAAAATTTATTGATGAACCTGTGTCAATCAAACATTTGAGTTTGATATCGTTCATAATTATTTGTATGAATGGGTAGATTCTTCTTCTACTTCTGATTCCCATCCCGAGGCAAGTTGATGAAAATTTTCACTGGTGTCCATTTTAGACTGACCACTGGAACTTTCACGCTGCCTTTTTTGGGGTTGGTTAGTAGTAGAATAAGATATGGGTTTTTGATAATTTAGAGCGTTTTGCGCTTTACCTTGGTCTAACTTTTGTTTGAACTTACTGTATGTCGCTTGGTTATTTTCAACCCTTTTTGAATTATTACTTGCATAATTATTTTGATTTTGCTGTGTTTGAATATAATAAGGTTTTGTACCTTGGTCATTATTATTTTCCTTATTTTTTTGAGATTCATTATTTTTACTACTGCTTTATGATGTAGATGGACTGTTTGATTTAGCTTTAGCTTTTTCTGTATTTGATACAATTGTATCGTAAAGGCCTTCCCTTTGCGCTACTTGTCTTAATAATGTTGTTGTTGTAATGTCGTATCTTGCTAAAGTCATGAACATTGTGTCTGGAATTCTTTTATAAATTACATCTTTTATAGTATTGGCCATTGCGGCGGTATAGAGAGTTGTATTTGTATAATTATTTTCTAGTGATAATTTACTTGAAATTTCGAAAATCTTATTTTCTAGTTCTTCTACAAACTTACGAATACTACCACTCGTGTTGTAAAGTCTTCTTAGCAGCTCTTCGTATGGGATTTGGGTTTTGAATTCATCAACGAGGACTGATCGTAGTTCAGCCCAAGTGTTGTACCGTTGTAGCTGGGACACTTCTTGTGCGTGTCGGGACAGCTGCATCTCGATGGCACTGTAGAGTACACTATGTTGCCTCTTGTCTGTTGTCGGGTATAGGGACTTCACGAAGTCCACACGTCTCACAAATGATGTCAGTTCTCTTGTGGAACCGTCAAATGTTGGGATGTGGCGAATCTGGCCCAAAGCCTGATTCAAATGTAACTCGGATAGAATCATAATTTGTTCACTGCGTTGTGCCATGTTGTTGGCTCACTCGGTAGATTGATACCGGGGTTTTTATTTTTTTTAATTTTATAAATTCACACATCTTCGTAGCGGTCCAATCAATGTTAGATGGGCTACACTGACCTGGTAACAGTAACACCTTTTTTTTTTATTTATTTTGGTGGGTCACACTTTAATGGTCAATTGCAGTTTTAATTTGTATTAATAGTATCAAACATCGAGAGTTAGATAACTATTCACAAATATTTTGTCACAAAGAGTCTTTTGCGGATCTGCTTTGTATAAACTGAAGCACAAACGAAACTTTGTTCGCCACGAGCTGCGCTTTATTAATCTCGAACTAGTCTATTAGCTCTAAGAGAGGACGATCCTACCGACTGCGCCAATTACAACTTCGCGGTTTGTTGGTTTATAAAAAAAATATTTTTATTAATCAAAAACTTAAGCGAACGTCGGAGACAAATTCACGTCTTACACAATTGAAGTATGAATAAAACCTAAATATAATTTGCAAAGCGAACGCTTAGCAAACCCTTGGCTGAGCTTATTTACTTCTTCATATTGAGCGTACAGAGGCTCTCATTTATGTTTACGTTAATTAGGCGCTCTCTTGAGTGGATTTCGCATGGATACAGATCAGTCGAGTTTGAGCTACGTGGAAAGTTTTGACCCTTTAAGGTGTGTAAGCAGTTTTCACCCTTCTAGTGGGAATAACGAATAGGATTGCGGATGTTTGTTAATCGACCACAAATCGACAAAAAACTCTGACGCCCACACTTTCATTTTTTTTTTATTTTAATTTTTTTTTTCATTTTATTATTTTTTCCCACTTTTTACCGATATTTCAGAAAATTTTTAAATATCTCGGAGATCTCGACTACAGCATTCAATCTTGTTTTTCATGTATTAATGAAATCCGAATGGTTAATTTACAGGTTGAAAAGTTCACTAATAATTCAAATAATAAGGGAACCACTTGCTGTTTGCCTTGTGTTAGGCCAAGTTATTGGTTTTCTATGTCTGAATACAACATTATTCACCTCTAACTATGTCAGGACTTTTGTAAGCAAAAAAATTTGCACACCGATACCTGAAAACGATTGCCTGGCTTCCCGATTTTTATTTATTAATTTGTTTTTCTTTTACCTTATTTTTTCTCTTGCTCCCTATCCTTACCGTCTACTGAAAACTTGTCTGCGGAAATACAAAGCCAATCCTCTAGGTCAAAAGTGAAAGTCCCGAGACCACAATCAAACGTAGTAACTAGGTCTAATCCCAGTCAAGAAATGCAATAACTAAAAACCACAATGATTCATCAAAATAACCAGGAACAGCCTTCAGATTCGACTGAACCCTCACACGATTTTCAGACAGCAATAGCTGAAAGAAAAACATCAGCTATCTCGAAAGCCATTACGTCTGCCTTGGCACAGCGAACAAAATGTTTTGCGGACGCTTTGGGCAAACATAAAAATGGCATGAGCCAAGCGATAAACAAGGGGTCCTTCGTCTATCCAGGTTGTCCTAGACCCGATGAACGACTGAGCTGTGCTGAGCTGAACTGCAAACATCAGCGAACCTGGCCCCATTAGTGGAGATGTAACAATCGTCATAAGTTATTATCATCGTATAGACGTCCGCGTGTATAATACCCAGCGATCCATTTGGATGTAATTTTATTGTAAATTTTTAAAATTTCGTAAGTTGCCATTATGGGTAGGGTCTTCCAATAAAAATCACCTACACTAAGGTAAACGGGTAATTTGACCTGTTGCTTACTTTGGGGTTCGATACTTAGTCCGTCTGTACCTCTGAAGATTTCCTCTGAAAAGTTACAATGTAAATTAGTGTAAATTGTGTCTTGTGTTTAAGATTTTCAGTGTCTATTATAGATTAACCTTTTGTTAGGAAGTCCGTACCGAAGAGACCAGCAAAGTAGGGGTGGAATTTGAAAAATAAAAGGCTCAAAAAGTTAAATAAGTATATATAATTGAGTATTTATTCACTTTTGAGTCTATTAAATGGACCGTTGCAGTAACTAAGACCAACGCAGTAACCGAAGTTTTGTCAAATAAAAGAAATTACAAATCGGGTTGGATTGTGATCTTTATTGTTCACTATTCAGCTTAAGACTAAAAATTAAATGCAAGTGAGATTGAGGAGAAGCCTCAGGATTTTAGGAATATTGTATTTTGGGAGAGCGTTGCTCTTGGATACTTAAGTTTGGGAGAAGCTTCATTGAGAGCAGGCAGAAGATATTGACCTAACGGGAAGTATTTAGTCGGACGAAGAAGACGAAGAGTTCGAAGCTGAAATGGAGAACTTGAAGGAATTGCGCGCAGAAATTGCAAAGGCGCAAATAATGCTAGATGATTTGATTTCTGTCTTTGCAAGGGTACAGATTTCGCAATCATTGATAATGTTTTGAATTAGTTTATTATAATCGGGAAAATAGTTAGTTTCTTTAAATAATCGTATAATTTTTTCAATACAAGGGTGTAACAATTTAGAATGTTAAGTAATAATGAATTCTTTAAATTAAGGATAAGATTTTATGTCTTAAATTTATACTTTTCGGTATTTTCACGTTACTTGTGGGTTATTGGTTTCTCGATATGATTTTTGAAAAAACAAAAAGAAAATATCGTTTTGCATGTAAATAACATTGTTATTACTTAAGAAGTATTTAATGAGGATATCTGTTGCCTTTGTCAGGGTCATGTCAGTGTATTTGATGGTCAGTTTTATTTTGGAAAATTATTTCGTTGTCTCTACTTGCTCTACGGTATCTTTAATAAATTCAATTTGTCTTTCAAAATAGTTAAGGTTTCCTTGTTTTCTGATGAAATGTGTATAGTTGCTGCTGTTGACAAAATTTCTTTTTCGCTTACCATATTTTTTAAAATTTTGACGCGAGATAGAGTGTCTGCTACATTAGGTTTACATTCTAAATATTTGATTTTGAAATTATATTCACTAAGTCTAATTCGACAGCGTTGTAGTTTCATCTTAGGTTCTTTAATATTATTTAGCCAAACAAGTGGTTTGTGATCGCTCAATATAGATATCCATATAGATATTGGCAGAAATATTTGGTTGCCCAAACGATTGCTGGTAGTTCTTTTGTAATAGTGCTATAATATTTTTAATATTTTTAATAATCATTTAATCTTCAGCTTGGAAAGCTTACTGGTTTATTGTCTTGCGATAACACGGCGCCTCTGGCGAAATTGGTAGCGTCAGTAGTGACTAGAAATGTTTTTGTGAAATCACATCAAATCAAAATTGGATCGTTCATCATGAGTGTTTTCAATTTTTCAAATGATTTATTGTATTCTTCGTTTCCTGTGTCTATTTTAGCTCCTTATTTTAGAAATATTGTCAGAGGTTTTGCAATCTATGCAAAATCTGGAATGAACTACGGTAATATCCGCAATAGCCTAAGAAAGATTTGATTGGAGTTTAAGATTAGCTTCTCTAAGTTTTTCAAAAACCTTTCTCAGTGAGTCTAGGTGTTCGTTCAGAGATGTTGAATAAATGATCACATCATCTAAATAAACAAGGCAATGCTTGTTAATGAGGTCTTTTATGGCACGCGAGTGTACTCATAGTGACCATGTTTGGTCGAAAACGGCATTTTTGGTATAGACTTAGGGTCCATTTTGATTTGGTGAAACCCTTTTGCTAAGTCAATCGTAGAAAAATACTGGCGTTTTCCCAATTTGCCAAATATTTCGTCCATATTAGGAATCGAAATTGTATCATTCATTGTTATTTCATTTAGATTTCCATAGTCCATGGCCAACCTCTAAATTTCGGTTTGCCCGAGTTATCTATCTTTTTGGGAACAATCTATAATGGAGTAAAGTAAGGGGAGTCGCTTTCGCGTATAACCGTGATTTAACATTTCCTCAATTTGCTTATTTACTTCTGCTTCGTAGGCAAACGGATAAGAGTATGGTCTTTTGTGAACTGGGTTTTCGTGAACGGTTTTTATATCATGACGTATTAATCTTGTGAATGTAAGGTTTTCATTTTCGCAATATTGAATGTCACTGAACTCTTTTAATAAATTTGGAAGTCTGTATTTGTCCTCACTATTTAACTGTTCTAATCTGTATGTGTGTTCTGTGTCTATGTTGTCCATGGCATAGTTTATTTCTGATGTTGTTTTGTAAGAAAGCATTACAATTTTTTAAAGAGTTCCCATCATATGGATCTAGTTCTTTGTGAATGAATGTTGTTTTGTTAATTATTGTTTCCTTCCGAAAGTAATCTATTAAACCGTTATTTTCTATTAGTATTTTCCTTCCTAATAGGAGGTCATAATTTGGTGAAAATGAATGAATATAAAATTTTTGTGTCTGTTGAAGAAGACCGTTGGGTGGAAGGTCTACATATTTATTTATATGTCATATTTCATATTTCGGACAGCTTAAACTTAAAAGTTGAAATAGTTTGAGCTCATAATTTTTATTGAAGAGCCAGTATCAACTATGCATCTATATCTGTGGTTATTAAACATGATCTCTATGTGTTGGTGGGATCCCACGCTGGTATTGGAAAATTTTCCGCTTGTTGATATAGCTGATCTGTAAAAATTCTGTCTGAGTATTCCGTAATTGATCTTCGTGGAACTGTTTGTCGTTATTATTGTAGTGGTCAGTTTCGTTATCGTAATCCAATTCGTACTGGTGATGACTTTCATCTGTCTGCATACTTCTTGTCCGCTGCCTTCTTTAAAATGCCTTTTCGGCACTCTTGGTTGTTGGGGTGTCTGATAGTAGTTTCGAGTTTCGTTTTGACGGTCATGAAGAAAGTCTGTTTTGAATTCGATGTATAAATTTCTGTTCTGATCAAATTAACTGTTTACGTTAGTGTTTTGGGTCTGGTTTAGCGTCTTCCTGATATTAAATTCAGGTTTGTTGTTGACACTGCGTTACACGGTTTCGCGTTATTGTCTAGGTTTTTATTAAAACTTAACACGATATTGACCGTCGCATGGGTGTCTAATAGCGTGGTGTTTTTCGATAGCGATTCGATAGAATTAACACTATCACGACAGACTGCGCCAATTGTGTATTAATTCACTTTTGAGTCTATTAAATGGACCGTTGCAGTAACTAAGAGCAACGCTGTAACCGAAGTTTTGTCAAATAAAAGAAATTACAAATCGGGTTGGATTGTGATCTTTATTGTTCAGTATTCAGCTTAAGACTAAAAATCAAATACAAGTGAGATTGAGGAGAAGCCTCAGTATTTTAGGAATATTGTATTTTGGGAGAGCGTTGCTCTTGGATACTTAAGTTTGGGAGAAGTTTCATTGAGAGCAGGCAAAGCTGCTTGGGTCAGGCTTTAGGATTCGTTTACAAGAACGGCTAAGTGCCGTTGCCAAAGAATTGTTTATTAAAACGCATACTGCGCAGATGGCATACAGTATGGGAATCAATTAAGTGCTTTATTGTTTATAGTTCTTTGAAATAATTAAATTGGCCGGTTTGGGTGGCGCAAATACGTCACTACCCTCCCCTTAAAGGGAAACCTATACTTGGGCTGGATATAGTAGGATATAGTAGGGGTAATGGAGCTTCTTCTATTTCTATTTGTTGTGGTGTGTTTTGATTTTGATTTCTTATTTTGAATTTTGCATACAGCATCATGAATGGGTTAAATGATACAAATATTAAATATAAATACAATAAAATAAGTGCAATTATGACAATGGTCATTAGTATGTAAAGTGTAATGTTGTTTTCTGAAATCATTTTAACGATGTCGTTATGTGTTACAATTTTTATTTTTGTTATGTTAAGTGGGGTGTACAGTGGTGTCAAGTCTATTTCTGGTATTAAAAGATTTTCACTTAAAATTATGCCATCGATTTCTATTTTGCATTGGGTTACTCTTATCATTTTGTTTCCTTTTATTTTTATATTATTAATTGGGTTTTGGCAATTTTGTTTAAGAATGGTTTGGGTTAAGTTCCAAGTTACAATTGTGTTAGGTTCTATGTATTTTATTATTTCTTTCGTTTGCACTGGCTTAAAATTACAAATGGGTTTTAAGTGTTTAATAATATTAGTGACACATTCATTGTTTATTTCTTTATTTTCAGCATTGTAAATTTTATTTGCTCTTTCAAAATATGATTGTGTGTCTGTGTAATCTAGCTGATAGCCGTTGGAATCTGGGTAAGGGATTATTTTAATTGTGTTTATTAATGAAAAGTTAATGGGTATGTGGGATATGATTAATAATTGGTTATCATTGTAGTTAATCCAAGTGGATGTTTTGATGTTTAAAATATTCTGGCTATTCACATTCTCAAGTTTGTCATAGTTTAGTAATTTGGGGTTAAACAGTCCGAGTCTGGAAAGCTGCATGGCCATTTCCAAATCTTCTACGTATTCTGTGAACTGCATAAATTCGAATAAAAGAGTGTTAATGATGTTGTTGTTATTTTCATGATTCTGTATCTTTTGCATTCCGTCATTTATTAATCGTATAGCGTCGTTGAGTTCATGTAGTTTTACTGATTTATGGGCGTTCATGTCAAGTTTCTTCTGTATTTCTACTCGATCATTTTCATCGAGTGTGCCAAACAAGTATTTGAAAACTGAGCCCACAATGTTAATAAGTCCCCGTTTGTTTCTGTGTTGCAGGGTTATTCCGGTTAGTTCTCTTTTCATTTTATTGTATACAAAATTTGACCTGGGGTGCATGGTAATTGGTTTGTAGCCTTTGCTCAAAATAGTCGGCCACAATGTCTATATTTCAGTTAAATTGATTCTCAAGCAATGATGTTCAAAGGAGGATGGTATCTGGACCGGCTTATCGGAAAAAAGGAGATATCCGTGGTTGGTGTCAATATTATTAATTTGAATTTGCTGTCCGTGGACCGTGGTGATCAGCACAAGCAATAATGTTATCAGGTGCCAGGTGCCTGTGAAATTGAAAGTTGATTATTTTTCTTTCGCTTTTTGAATTGTGTTTTGTAGTAGAGAGTAAATCTATTTCTATTAGTGACTCTCTAATGGTCAGAGTCTGTCTGTTCTACATTTTTGGTTGGTTTAAATGGGTTTTCTAATTTGCCTCTCTGTAGTGGGCCTTTTCTGTATCGAGTGTCAACTTCATATTCTGCTCTTTCGTTATTTATTTTGTTTATTTTGTTTTCTTTGTTTTGTTGGGTGTCCAAAATTGGTTGTCCAGCGTAGAGAAATATGTGTGCAGGGGTCTGTCCAGTGGTATCGTGTTTGGTCTTGTGATTGTATATGCTAAGTATTGTTTCTATTTTACTTAATTTGGTTTCGTCGTCATCGGATGTTTTGATTATGCGAATCTTTTCATTAATTGTTTTATGTAGTCTCTCTATGTCCGCCACACCAGTTTTTGTTGTGTTAAGCTGCAATTCAACTTCCTCACTCTCCAGCCATCGCTTTAGGGCCAAACTGGAAATGCGTATTGTCTTCCTTCTGTCTGACTTTAGTAATTTTGGTTTGCCAAGCTGGTTAAATATACCAATAAGCGCATTTTTGCATTCTATCCAGTCTTTTGTTTTTATTTCTTCTAATGTGGCAAATTTTGAATAAATGTCCATACAACTAACGTAATGTTTGCCTTCAGATGAATAAATGTCTATCATGAATTTTTCGCGGCAATGTTCTGGTTTGAGTGTGGTTTTCATTGGCATGTCTGTGCTGCGGTGCTCTGTTTTTGCCAGATTGCAAATATTGCATTCGTTTATTATATTCTGGATAAGAAGCTGGCTATTAGGGAAATAGTAAGTTTCTCCGAAAAGTTTATTTGTTTTTTGTATGCCTGGGTGTTTCATGAGTAGTCAAGATCACTTCTTTAAATTCTGCGTAAGTGGTTATGTTTTTCAATAAAATTGAGCTGCGTAAGATTTTTATATATGTGGTGTTTATGGTTTGTTTGTGTGCGGCCTGAATGACTTCGAAATTTGCGTCACTCCAATGTACTCTTCTTACCTCTTACTCTTCTTACCGCAAAAATGGTCTATCAAATATTGTTCAGCTTTTTCTCTGGTCATAGTGTCATAAAATATTTGAAGGATTTGTTTTTTAAAATATTTAGTAACTTTGATGTCTGGTGGTCCTTTTGAGAATATTACCTGTCTGTTTAATGTGTTTATTGGTCTTTCTGCAATAAAGATTAAGTCACTATAGTCTTCCTCTGCACTATGTTGGGTTTGTTCGCTCAAGTATGTTTCCTCAATTTTTATTCTGGACAGGGCGTCTGCTGCTACGCATTTTTTTTTCCTTTTATATACTTTATGTCAAAATCGAATTCTGATAATTTTACTCTTCATCTGGTGAGTTTTGAATTTGGGTCTTTCATGCGGTACAACCAGCTAAGTGGTTGGTGGTCACTGGATATTTCAAAGTGTCTTCCAAGTAGGTAGTGTCGAAAAGTTTTTGTCGCCCACACTATTGCTAAGAGTTCTTTTTCAATTGTGCTGTAATTAGTTTCGTGCTCATTAAGCGTTCATTAAAGAAACCCATTATTGGGTGTCCCTCTTGTGAGAGTACAGCTCCCAAAGCGACATCGCTTGCGTCTGTGGTTAATGTAAATTTCTTTGTAAAATCGGGTACTTTAAGAATTGGGTCCTCTGATATTGATATTTTAATTTTTTGAATGCCGAATCATATTCTGGGTTGGTAGTGTCAATTTTCGTATTCTTTTTTAAATATTTCGTCATAGGTTTGGCTATGTCTGCAAAATTTGGAATGAACTTACGGTAGTATTCCGTCAGTCCAAGGAAAGCTTTTATTTCTTTTGGTTTAGTGGGAATTGGATATTTTTGAATAGCTTTAATTTTTTCAGGGTTTGGTTTTATACCGTCTGGTGTTAAGACATGTCCCAAAAATGTGGTTTCATGCTTTAGAAACTCACACTTGTCAAGCTGTAGCTTAAGGTTGGCTTTTGCTAGTTTTTCGAAAACCAGTTCGAGCGATTGTAGGTGCTCATCAAGGGATGTTGAGAATACAATTATGTCGTCCAAGTACACGAGACAGTGTTTATTTAAGAGTGGTCGCAAGATATCATTCATGCACCGTTGAAATGTGGCTGGTGCGTTTTTTAATCCGAATGGCATGCGTAAGTACTCATAATGACCGTGCTTGGTGGAAAAGGCAGTCTTTGAAACTGAATCTGGATCCATTTCGATTTGGTGAAAACCCTTTGCCAGGCCTATAGTTGTGAAATAATTGCATCTGCCTAGTTTTCCTAAGATTTCGTCCATATTTGGGATCGGGTGTCTGTCTCCTACTGTTTTTTTCGGTAGTCTATTACAATTCTGAATTTTTGTTTGCCTGATGCATCTTGTTTCTTTGGGACTACCCAGATGGGGCTGTTGTAAGGTGAGTTACTGGTACGTATAATACCTTGATTTAGCATATCTTGTATTTGGCTTTGGACTTCTTGTTCATAAGCCTGTGGGTAAGTGTATAATTTAGAATAAATGGGTAGATTGTGCTTGGTATTAATGGAATGTTTTGTTCGATTAGTATATGTCAATTTGTCACCCTCGTGGTATTGTATGTCATGGTATTGCTGCAGGAGTGCACACAATCTTTGTATTTCTTCATTATTAAGATGTTCCAATCTGTATAGGTCTGATTTTATTATTATTACTATTTTATTACTATTTCTTGGTTGTCTGAGCATAGTGTCAGGTGCCATGCTTACGTTTTGAAAGTGACTCTGTTCTTGTGCTGATTTGCCTTCGATTAATTCGTATTTGTTGTTGTAAAGAGTCACTACTTGATCGCGGTAACTAATTGTTGCTTTTGCCTCTGCCAAAAGTTTTCTTCCTAATAAAAGGTCGTAGTATTCAGAGAAAGGGTGCAATAAAAATTCTATTGGTGTTGGGAACAAAATCTTTGAAGTTATGATTATACTCTTGTTAACTATGAGCGGTCCATTGCTGGTTTGAATAAGAATATTAGTATTTTGGATTGGTAGGTCAAATATATTTTGGGATATCATGTTAACCGTGGATCCTGTGTCAATAAGGCATTTGAAATTATTTTCTTTGTATTTAATTGTTATATATTGTGGTTTTCCAAGGCTTGTGGCTGAAAATTTTCAGCTGGTACGACATTGGGTTCTTGGCTATCGTTGTTTGTCTCGTCCGTATTAATCTGGTGTGTCATTTGTGTTGTTTGTGGACTTAGATTGTTTTCGTCAGTTTGATACTGATACTCCGGATTATAGTCCGAATAGTCGTAAGTTGGATAGTAAAAACTGTCATAAGGAACATATTGCTGATAAGCAGCGCTCTCTTGATATAACGATTCGTCAATACTCATCCCAGTCTGTCCACTGTTAGCTGGTCTTGGTCGCTTCATTGGTTGGTTGGCCACCTGGGGGCCATAATTATGTGCTGATTGTTGGTTTTGATACTGGGGTTGTTGTCCAAACCTATTCTGATCGAATGCATTGTTTCGATTGGTGTTAGGAATTGGTCGAGGTGCAAAGTTTGCATGTTGGCTTGGTTGAAAAATGTTGTTTGTATTAGGGTGATAGGGTGGTGTTTGATAAATTTGTGGGGCTGGATATGGCATTGGTGAATAATGTAGGAAAGGTGTTGGATATCTTCTGGTATTGTTATTAGTCTGATTAGTATTGTGATTAAAGGGCTTTTGTGGCTTACCAGAAAGATTTTGTTTTTGGATAGGTGTATTTGTGTGATTTATTTGTTCGTACATGCATTTCTCTTGTAAAAGGTTTATAAGTGATCGCAAGTCTGGTATGTTATGACTATTTATTCTTAAATAAATGTTTGTAGGTAATTTTTCAAAATGGGATTCTATACTGGATTTAATTACTCTTAAATAAAGGGTTTTTTCTTCAAGGTTTTGTTCTAATTCAAGCTTATTGGTGAGTGTTTGTCTGCGGTTTTATGCTTCTTCCAGGAATGCTCGTACACTGCCTCGGAACGGGGTCTTCCGAACTCCTCCAAAGAGAACGTGGTTAGGGGTCTGGGGTTTATAGTTGAGTACTAGTTGTCGTCTAAGCTGGGGCCAGGTGGCCATGTCGTTGGCTCCAATGCAGCGCATAACGTCTCCGCTGATGCTGCGCTCGATATGCCCAAATAGGATCTGCTGTTGGCGTTCATCTCCGGTAACATAAAGGGCCAGTATGTAGTCAATCCGGCTCACAAAGGTGTATAGTGTGCTTGGATCACCGTTGAATTTCTCCACATTGCCAATCTGGTAGGCAACCTGGGACATGTTGTTATCTGACAGGGGTGGTACGGTTGTCATTTTGCTGATGTTTTTTTTTTTTCTTTTTGTTATTTGAAAATTATTTTTTATTTAGTTGACCTTTGACTTCGGTCTGTCTTTATGGATCTTAGTTTGTATCTTATTTATTTATCTTACTCAATATATTTTTTGTTTGTTTTGTTTTTCACTTATTTATGTATTATTCTTATTTTTAAGTTTTTCTTAGTGTAGTTTTTTTTTCACAAGGGTTGCACTACAGCTTTTTCGTGATGTTTTGAGGTAACCAATTGGATTTACGATCTCTCACAAAATCAATAGCGTCTTCCTGATATTAAATTCAGCTTTGTTGTTGACACTGCGTTACACGGTTTCGCGTTATTGTCGAGGTTTTTATTAAAACTTAACACGATATTGACCGTGGCATGGGTGTCTAAAAGCGTGGTGTTTTTCGATAGCGATTTGATAGAATTAACACTATCACGACCGACTGCGCCAATTGTGTATTTATTCACTTTTGAGTCTATTAAATGGACTGTTGCAGTAACTAAGAGCAACGCTGTAACCGAAGTTTTGTCAAATAAAAGAAATTACAAATCGGGTTGGATTGTGATCTTTATTGTTCAGTATTCAGCTTAAGACTAAAAATTAAATGCAAGTGAGATTGAGGAGCAGCCTCAGTATTTTAGGAATATTGTATTTTGGGAGAGCGTTGCTCTTGGATACTTAAGTTTGGGAGAAGTTTCATTGAGAGCAGGCAAAGCTGCTTGGGTCAGGCTTTAGGATTCGTTTACAAGAACGGCTAAGTGCCGTTGCCAAAGAATTGTTTATTAAAACGCATACTGCGCAGATGGCATACAGTATGGGAATCAATTAAGTGCTTTATTGTTTATAGTTCTTTGAAATAATTAAATTGGCCGGTTTGGGTGGCGCAAATACGTCACTACCCTCCCCTTAAAGGGAAACCTATACTTGGGCTGGATATAGTAGGATATAGTAGGGGTAATGGAGCTTCTTCTATTTCTATTTGTTGTGGTGTGTTTTGATTTTGATTTCTTATTTTGAATTTTGCATACAGCATCATGAATGGGTTAAATGATACAAATCTTAAATATAAATACAATAAAATAAGTGCAATTATGACAATGGTCATTAGTATGTAAAGTGTAATGTTGTTTTCTGAAATCATTTTAACGATGTCGTTATGTGTTACAATTTTTATTTTTGTTATGTTAAGTGGGGTGTACAGTGGTGTCAAGTCTATTTCTGGTATTAAAAGATTTTCACTTAAAATTATGCCATCGATTTCTATTTTGCATTGGGTTACTCTTATCATTTTGTTTCCTTTTATTTTTATATTATTAATTGGGTTTTGGCAATTTTGTTTAAGAATGGTTTGGGTTAAGTTCCAAGTTACAATTGTGTTAGGTTCTATGTATTTTATTATTTCTTTCGTTTGCACTGGCTTAAAATTACAAATGGGTTTTAAGTGTTTAATAATATTAGTGACACATTCATTGTTTATTTCTTTATTTTCAGCATTGTAAATTTTATTTGCTCTTTCAAAATATGATTGTGTGTCTGTGTAATCTAGCTGATAGCCGTTGGAATCTGGGTAAGGGATTATTTTAATTGTGTTTATTAATGAAAAGTTAATGGGTATGTGGGATATGATTAATAATTGGTTATCATTGTAGTTAATCCAAGTGGATGTTTTGATGTTTAAAATATTCTGGCTATTCACATTCTCAAGTTTGTCATAGTTTAGTAATTTGGGGTTAAACAGTCCGAGTCTGGAAAGCTGCATGGCCATTTCCAAATCTTCTACGTATTCTGTGAACTGCATTAATTCGAATAAAAGAGTGTTAATGATGTTGTTGTTATTTTCATGATTCTGTATCTTTTGCATTCCGTCATTTATTAATCGTATAGCGTCGTTGAGTTCATGTAGTTTTACTGATTTATGGGCGTTCATGTCAAGTTTCTTCTGTATTTCTACTCGATCATTTTCATCGAGTGTGCCAAACAAGTATTTGAAAACTGAGCCCACAATGTTAATAAGTCCCCGTTTGTTTCTGTGTTGCAGGGTTATTCCGGTTAGTTCTCTTTTCATTTTATTGTATACAAAATTTGACCTGGGGTGCATGGTAATTGGTTTGTAGCCTTTGCTCAAAATAGTCGGCCACAATGTCTATATTTCAGTTAAATTGATTCTCAAGCAATGATGTTCAAAGGAGGATGGTATCTGGACCGGCTTATCGGAAAAAAGGAGATATCCGTGGTTGGTGTCAATATTATTAATTTGAATTTGCTGTCCGTGGACCGTGGTGATCAGCACAAGCAATAATGTTATCAGGTGCCAGGTGCCTGTGAAATTGAAAGTTGATTATTTTTCTTTCGCTTTTTGAATTGTGTTTTGTAGTAGAGAGTAAATCTATTTCTATTAGTGACTCTCTAATGGTCAGAGTCTGTCTGTTCTACATTTTTGGTTGGTTTAAATGGGTTTTCTAATTTGCCTCTCTGTAGTGGGCCTTTTCTGTATCGAGTGTCAACTTCATATTCTGCTCTTTCGTTATTTATTTTGTTTATTTTGTTTTCTTTGTTTTGTTGGGTGTCCAAAATTGGTTGTCCAGCGTAGAGAAATATGTGTGCAGGGGTCTGTCCAGTGGTATCGTGTTTGGTCTTGTGATTGTATATGCTAAGTATTGTTTCTATTTTACTTAATTTGGTTTCGTCGTCATCGGATGTTTTGATTATGCGAATCTTTTCATTAATTGTTTTATGTAGTCTCTCTATGTCCGCCACACCAGTTTTTGTTGTGTTAAGCTGCAATTCAACTTCCTCACTCTCCAGCCATCGCTTTAGGGCCAAACTGGAAATGCGTATTGTCTTCCTTCTGTCTGACTTTAGTAATTTTGGTTTGCCAAGCTGGTTAAATATACCAATAAGCGCATTTTTGCATTCTATCCAGTCTTTTGTTTTTATTTCTTCTAATGTGGCAAATTTTGAATAAATGTCCATACAACTAACGTAATGTTTGCCTTCAGATGAATAAATGTCTATCATGAATTTTTCGCGGCAATGTTCTGGTTTGAGTGTGGTTTTCATTGGCATGTCTGTGCTGCGGTGCTCTGTTTTTGCCAGATTGCAAATATTGCATTCGTTTATTATATTCTGGATAAGAAGCTGGCTATTAGGGAAATAGTAAGTTTCTCCGAAAAGTTTATTTGTTTTTTGTATGCCTGGGTGTTTCATGAGTAGTCAAGATCACTTCTTTAAATTCTGCGTAAGTGGTTATGTTTTTCAATAAAATTGAGCTGCGTAAGATTTTTATATATGTGGTGTTTATGGTTTGTTTGTGTGCGGCCTGAATGACTTCGAAATTTGCGTCACTCCAATGTACTCTTCTTACCTCTTACTCTTCTTACCGCAAAAATGGTCTATCAAATATTGTTCAGCTTTTTCTCTGGTCATAGTGTCATAAAATATTTGAAGGATTTGTTTTTTAAAATATTTAGTAACTTTGATGTCTGGTGGTCCTTTTGAGAATATTACCTGTCTGTTTAATGTGTTTATTGGTCTTTCTGTAATAAAGATTAAGTCACTATAGTCTTCCTCTGCACTATGTTGGGTTTGTTCGCTCAAGTATGTTTCCTCAATTTTTATTCTGGACAGGGCGTCTGCTGCTACGCATTTTTTTTCCTTTTATATACTTTATGTCAAAATCGAATTCTGATAATTTTACTCTTCATCTGGTGAGTTTTGAATTTGGGTCTTTCATGCGGTACAACCAGCTAAGTGGTTGGTGGTCACTGGATATTTCAAAGTGTCTTCCAAGTAGGTAGTGTCGAAAAGTTTTTGTCGCCCACACTATTGCTAAGAGTTCTTTTTCAATTGTGCTGTAATTAGTTTCGTGCTCATTAAGCGTTCATTAAAGAAACCCATTATTGGGTGTCCCTCTTGTGAGAGTACAGCTCCCAAAGCGACATCGCTTGCGTCTGTGGTTAATGTAAATTTCTTTGTAAAATCGGGTACTTTAAGAATTGGGTCCTCTGATATTAGATATTTTAATTTTTTGAATGCCGAATCATATTCTGGTTTGGTAGTGTCAATTTTCGTATTCTTTTTTAAATATTTCGTCATAGGTTTGGCTATGTCTGCAAAATTTGGAATGAACTTACGGTAGTATTCCGTCAGTCCAAGGAAAGCTTTTATTTCTTTTGGTTTAGTGGGAATTGGATATTTTTGAATAGCTTTAATTTTTTCAGGGTTTGGTTTTATACCGTCTGGTGTTAAGACATGTCCCAAAAATGTGGTTTCATGCTTTAGAAACTCACACTTGTCAAGCTGTAGCTTAAGGTTGGCTTTTGCTAGTTTTTCGAAAACCAGTTCGAGCGATTGTAGGTGCTCATCAAGGGATGTTGAGAATACAATTATGTCGTCCAAGTACACGAGACAGTGTTTATTTAAGAGTGGTCGCAAGATATCATTCATGCACCGTTGAAATGTGGCTGGTGCGTTTTTTAATCCGAATGGCATGCGTAAGTACTCATAATGACCGTGCTTGGTGGAAAAGGCAGTCTTTGAAACTGAATCTGGATCCATTTCGATTTGGTGAAAACCCTTTGCCAGGCCTATAGTTGTGAAATAATTGCATCTGCCTAGTTTTCCTAAGATTTCGTCCATATTTGGGATCGGGTGTCTGTCTCCTACTGTTTTTTTCGGTAGTCTATTACAATTCTGAATTTTTGTTTGCCTGATGCATCTTGTTTCTTTGGGACTACCCAGATGGGGCTGTTGTAAGGTGAGTTACTGGTACGTATAATACCTTGATTTAGCATATCTTGTATTTGGCTTTGGACTTCTTGTTCATAAGCCTGTGGGTAAGTGTATAATTTAGAATAAATGGGTAGATTGTGCTTGGTATTAATGGAATGTTTTGTTCGATTAGTATATGTCAATTTGTCACCCTCGTGGTATTGTATGTCATGGTATTGCTGCAGGAGTGCACACAATCTTTGTATTTCTTCATTATTAAGATGTTCCAATCTGTATAGGTCTGATTTTATTATTATTACTATTTTATTACTATTTCTTGGTTGTCTGAGCATAGTGTCAGGTGCCATGCTTACGTTTTGAAAGTGACTCTGTTCTTGTGCTGATTTGCCTTCGATTAATTCGTATTTGTTGTTGTAAAGAGTCACTACTTGATCGCGGTAACTAATTGTTGCTTTTGCCTCTGCCAAAAGTTTTCTTCCTAATAAAAGGTCGTAGTATTCAGAGAAAGGGTGCAATAAAAATTCTATTGGTGTTGGGAACAAAATCTTTGAAGTTATGATTATACTCTTGTTAACTATGAGCGGTCCATTGCTGGTTTGAATAAGAATATTAGTATTTTGGATTGGTAGGTCAAATATATTTTGGGATATCATGTTAACCGTGGATCCTGTGTCAATAAGGCATTTGAAATTATTTTCTTTGTATTTAATTGTTATATATTGTGGTTTTCCAAGGCTTGTGGCTGAAAATTTTCAGCTGGTACGACATTGGGTTCTTGGCTATCGTTGTTTGTCTCGTCCGTATTAATCTGGTGTGTCATTTGTGTTGTTTGTGGACTTAGATTGTTTTCGTCAGTTTGATACTGATACTCCGGATTATAGTCCGAATAGTCGTAAGTTGGATAGTAAAAACTGTCATAAGGAACATATTGCTGATAAGCAGCGCTCTCTTGATATAACGATTCGTCAATACTCATCCCAGTCTGTCCACTGTTAGCTGGTCTTGGTCGCTTCATTGGTTGGTTGGCCACCTGGGGGCCATAATTATGTGCTGATTGTTGGTTTTGATACTGGGGTTGTTGTCCAAACCTATTCTGATCGAATGCATTGTTTCGATTGGTGTTAGGAATTGGTCGAGGTGCAAAGTTTGCATGTTGGCTTGGTTGAAAAATGTTGTTTGTATTAGGGTGATAGGGTGGTGTTTGATAAATTTGTGGGGCTGGATATGGCATTGGTGAATAATGTAGGAAAGGTGTTGGATATCTTCTGGTATTGTTATTAGTCTGATTAGTATTGTGATTAAAGGGCTTTTGTGGCTTACCAGAAAGATTTTGTTTTTGGATAGGTGTATTTGTGTGATTTATTTGTTCGTACATGCATTTCTCTTGTTATAAGTGATCGCAAGTCTGGTATGTTATGATTATTTATTCTTAAATAAATGTGTGTAGGTAATTTTTCAAAATGGGATTCTATACTGGATTTAATTACTCTTAAATAAAGGGTTTTTTCTTCAAGGTTTTGTTCTAATTCAAGCTTATTGGTGAGTGTTTGTCTGCGGTTTTATGCTTCTTCCAGGAATGCTCGTACACTGCCTCGGAACGGGGTCTTCCGAAACTCCTCCAAAGAGAACGTGGTTAGGGGTCTGGGGTTTATAGTTGAGTACTAGTTGTCGTCTAAGCTGGGGCCAGGTGGCCATGTCGTTGGCTCCAATGCAGCGCATAACGTCTCCGCTGATGCTGCGCTCGATATGCCCAAATAGGATCTGCTGTTGGCGTTCATCTCCGGTAACATAAAGGGCCAGTATGTAGTCAATCCGGCTCACAAAGGTGTATAGTGTGCTTGGATCACCATTGAATTTCTCCACATTGCCAATCTGATAGGCAACCTGGGACATGTTGTTATCTGACAGGGGTGGTACGGTTGTCATTTTGCTGATGTTTTTTTTTTTTCTTTTTGTTATTTGAAAATTATTTTTTATTTAGTTGACCTTTGACTTCGGTCTGTCTTTATGGATCTTAGTTTGTATCTTATTTATTTATCTTACTCAATATATTTTTTGTTTGTTTTGTTTTTCACTTATTTATGTATTATTCTTATTTTTAAGTTTTTTTTAGTGTAGTTTTTTTTTCACAAGGGTTGCACTACAGCTTTTTCGTGATGTTTTGAGGTAACCAATTGGATTTACGATCTCTCACTATATCAATAGCGTCTTCCTGATATTAAATTCAGCTTTGTTGTTGACACTGCGTTACACGGTTTCGCGTTATTGTCGAGGTTTTTATTAAAACTTAACACGATATTGACCGTGGCATGGGTGTCTAAAAGCGTGGTGTTTTTCGATAGCGATTTGATAGAATTAACACTATCACGACCGACTGCGCCAATTGTGTATTTATTCACTTTTGAGTCTATTAAATGGACTGTTGCAGTAACTAAGAGCAACGCTGTAACCGAAGTTTTGTCAAATAAAAGAAATTACAAATCGGGTTGGATTGTGATCTTTATTGTTCAGTATTCAGCTTAAGACTAAAAATTAAATGCAAGTGAGATTGAGGAGCAGCCTCAGTATTTTAGGAATATTGTATTTTGGGAGAGCGTTGCTCTTGGATACTTAAGTTTGGGAGAAGTTTCATTGAGAGCAGGCAAAGCTGCTTGGGTCAGGCTTTAGGATTCGTTTACAAGAACGGCTAAGTGCCGTTGCCAAAGAATTGTTTATTAAAACGCATACTGCGCAGATGGCATACAGTATGGGAATCAATGAAGTGCTTTATTGTTTATAGTTCTTTGAAATAATTAAATTGGCCGGTTTGGGTGGCGGAAATAAGTCACTAAATAACATGTGCGCACACTACATCTCCCTTTTTTTGACAAATAACGAAACTAAGTGTATTTATTTTATTTACTTATATATATTATTTTTATTATATTTATTTTTTTAGTAATCTTATATATTTATTGATTTTTTGAAGATTAAAATAAAAATATTGAAAATTTAAATATTTTGATATTAAAAATTGTTAAAATAAGAATAAATGTGTTTGATTTATATGTAATTAAAAATGTTTTTTTTTTTTTTCCTAATGTTTTATGAGTGGCCAACCCTATGAAATATATTAAGAATTGAACATTTTTAACCTATCTTTATGAACTGTTTTTTATTCTTTATCTGTTTTTTATTCTTGTTTCCTACAATTGCAACATTATTATTAAGTCCTATTTCTGAAACTAAATATGGTTCTAAAGAGTTATTATCTAGATTATGTCCTGTTTCATTTTTTAATAAAACTTTATCTCCTATTTTTAATTCAAAATTTTTCGTATTTCTATCATATCTTATTTTTCTATCTGCCTTTGCTTTTTCAAGCATTTGCCTTGCTCTTTTGTAAGCTATCTTACCTTAACTTCTTTCGAATAGTCGTCCTGTTTATCTTATTAATGTCTGTGAACTGTCTTCGTAATCTGCCAAATACTAGTTCATATGGACAATATTCGTGAACTACTGATCGTGTTGTATTGAAACAATTGGTGAAATATTGTATCCATACATCCCTATCAATTGTTCAAAATGTTCAAATATAGCCTTAGCAACTGATCTTGCGCTTTTATTTGGTATGGGTACCGTTACCAAATATCATTTTTATCTATCTTAGTCACCTTATTTAGTAGCGCTACTTTTAAATATTTTAATATTTTGTTGCCCTTTTCTTTAAAGTTTCTTATAGTGACAAGCTCGAAGATTTGTTCACTTGGTGATAATTGCGTTTGAATGATCCTATTCATTCTTGCTTCTTCGTTAAACCTTTGAAAAAACTGATCTAAATCGATTTTTTCATTAGAATAAAAATTGGTCATATCAAAACGTGTTATTAAGTGTTTGACTCTTTTTAACAAACAATTATGTTTGTCTATTTTGAGAACAACATATTTTTTGGCGTCAATGTATTAACTACCTGATAGATACTGGGCAATTCTATTTTTTTTTTTGTTTACCTCTGCAATTTCTTGCAATTTTTCTCCTGCGCAGGAATTGTTCTGTCTTACTGAATCTCTCGTTTCGGCCTTCAGTATCTGTCTATTTATTTCTTTTAGCTCTCCAATAGTTATTCGGGAAAGAGTATCTGCTATGTAATTATTTTTCCCCTTGAGGTACTCTAAGCCTCGTTAAGTGACGTGATTTCTCAGAGAAATTTTTAATAAATCTTCTGTAATGGTTGCGAAATGCGACGAATCGTCTAGCTTCGTCTGCATTTACTGGTTGTGGGTAGTTTTTAATTACCTCATATTTAGAGTCATTATTACCAGATATTACCTTCATCAGTACATTTATGACCCAAATGTGTAACCTCCTTCATAAAGAAGGTGCATTTTTCTGGATGTAGTTTTAAATTATGTTGTCTACATAATTAGAAAACATCGGATAAATTCTTAAGCATATGCTTTTCAGAACAACCGACTACAACTAAATCATCCATATACAGAAAAGCTTGGAAAGGCTGTAGGCCTGTGATTGCAAGTGTCATCATTCTTTGAAATTAATTGGGGGCTATTTTTAACCCAAATGGTAATCGCGTGTAGCGATATGAGCCTGTTGAAGTTGAGAATTTTGTGACCTTTCGTCTAACTCGATTTGGTGAAAACCTGACATAAGGTCTAGGCATAAGGTTTTGCTCGTCCTAATTGATCAAGAATATCTTCTATTATTGTAAGTGGGAATTTATCTGCTAGCAGTTTCTTATTGATCTGACGCTAGTCAACTACTAATCGCCATCTCTTTTCCGCCGAATTAGGCAGTGATTTCTTGGGTACCAAGAGAAGTGGGCTATTATATTCTGATATAGACGGCTCTACTATACCGTCATTTATCAGCTTGTCAACTTGCCTTTGATTTTCTGGCTTTTGACTTTCTGGAATTCTATAATTTTTAATGTAGACTGGTGTTTTATCATTCAATCTCAATTTTTGTCTATAAAAGTTATTAGCTGATATGGTTTCTGTTTCGAGACCAAAAATATCGCTATATTTGGTGCATAATTTTGTTAAATCGTTTTTAGATACTGATGAAAATTTTAGAAGTTTTAATACTTCTGAAGTTCTTTGTGCACTATTTTCTGTCTTTGCATTGTAAAAATCACAATCGTCTAATGATTCGCTTTTTATATTTGCGCTGTTTACAATAGCGTATTTTTCTGTTGCGAATCAACACGTTCTGAGTGTTTACTAGTGCACTTGCTACTATTATGCCAGGTTGGGGATAAGAACATTGGTGTCAGTAGAGGTAAGGTGAATCCTTCGGATTACCTCTGATCTAGCTGGCAAAACTATTTCGTTATCAAGTGAATGTATTATAGGAATTTTTATATTCCTGAAATTATCGGGCCTCAAAGTGAACCAATTACCTTGGTCGTGGAATTCTAAAATACAATTGTATTTTTTTATGAAGTCCAAACCAATTATACCATCCCCTGGTATAGGGAAATTGTACGATATGGAATTTATATGGTATTGCTGCATTTGCGATACTCATTTCCAAATCTATAGTACCTAGAGACTTAATTGTCCCTTGCCCTATTCCTGATATATTTGTTGTATCTCTCGAGTTTAAATTATTTAAATTATTATTACTGCATTTAAGCAGTGAAATTTCTGCACCTGTATCTATTAATAAATCACATTCCAATAACAGAAAGGCCCCTTAATTAATATAACAGACAATTCGAATTCATAAAAGATAATAAAATATTTCCACAAAACTAGAATAAAAATCAGTTATAAAGAAATGACCGACACCCTTGCTAAAGACTTTATTAAAGAATACTTCTGTAATAAGAAATGTGTTATTTACTTCCCTAATGAAATCGACTTTCAGATATTTCAAAATGCTTATATTCAAATCATAAGTCCCGACAATTTTACTAAAACCATGAAAACCAGTAACAAACTAATAGACATTCAAACATGTGCCCAATTCAAAAAAATCATTCTTAAAACACATAAAGAATATTTACACCCTGGCGTACTAACACTTCAGTTTAAAGAACTGAACTGAAAGAACTATTACCCCGATTACCAAAAGCTTATCCAAAACATCATAAACGAATGTGAAATCTGAAATCTGAAATCACAAAATTAACTATCGAAACAACCCCAGAAACCTTCAACTCCAGAGACAAATATGTATGGATTTCTACTTAATAAACAATAAACAATTCCTATAATGTATTGACATTTATTCTAAATACGCCTCCCTGATAGAAGTAAATGGTATAGAGACTGGCTTGAAGCTAAAAGAGCTATTTTACGTGTATTCAACGACATGGTTAAATCCATAGAAATAAAATCCGAAAAAGACTCCGCTTTCATGTGCATCGCACTTAAACTCTGTTTAGATTCAGAAGGAGTAACCTTAACTATAACGACAAGTAAAAATGTAATTTCTGACATAGAGAGATTTCATAAAACCGTTAATGAAAAATTAAGAATAATATCAAGCGAAAATGAACCCGAAAACCAATTCACAAAATTCGAGAAAATACTTTACGTATACAATCACAAAACAAAACTAAACACAACACAACTGGTCGAACACCAGCAGACATTTTTATTTTTGCAGGAACCCCTTCCTATAACACACAAGAAAATAAAGTGAACAAAATTAACAAACTCAATGAAACTAGACAAGGCTTTAGTATAGACACCAATTTCAGAGAATCCCCTCTAGTTAGATAAAAAAACGACTAATCCTTTCAAAAAGACAGGAAATTTAAGACAAATAGACGAAAAACATTTTGAAGAAAGAAATAGAGGTAGAAAAATAATAAACTATAAATCTAAGTTTAAAAAGAAAAAGAAAATTAATAAAAGTAAATATAATAACGATAATTCCAGGCCTACTCCCGAGCATGATACTCATGTTATGCCTCCTATCGATAATTAACACACAATACTTAGTAACACCTATCCAGGCCAAAAACGGTTACCTAATCTTTCAAACCGGATCATTAGATTTACCAATAAACTATGAATATCACTACTTATCTGTTAATTTAACTAAAACCGAAAACACTTATGAAGAACTTATCAAGCAAGCTCAAATCTTTGAAACTCTACCACAAATTCAGTATCTAACAGCAAAACTTAACAGAGAAATGAACGGTAAATTTATAGGAACAATGTACAAATACTTATTCGGCACTTTAAATCAAGAAGATAAAGAAGAATTACAACAACAAATAGGTGACATCTCCAAAAATAATGTACAAGTAAGCGAACTCAACCACGTAATAGAAGCCATCAATAAAGGAATTGAATTGACCAATCATCTAAATAGTAACTTTGAAGGAGAACAAATGTTAGCCTTAGTAATTTTCAACCTACAACAATTCACTGAATACATAGAAGACATAGGACTTGGTTTGCAACTGACACGTTTAGGTATCTTTAACCCAAAACTTTTGAAACACGATTTATTAACTCACTTCAATTCTGAAAATATCTTAATATCAAAACTTCTGCCTCTCTTAAATCTGATACGAACGAGAGAAATAATTAAAACACCAGTTTTTGAAATAATACCATACCCAGACGAAAACAGTAACTAACAGTAACTGACTGAAACAATACATGACAAATATTTTTTACACAATAATCAAACTTACTCAGCAAGTTCCCAAAGCTTAGTCATAAATAAATGTATAACAGACATACTAAATCAACTCTCAACACAATGTAAATACAGTAAAACACATTCTGATTTTGAAATAAAATATGTAGAACCTAATATAATTACAACTTGGAACCTTCCCAAGACTAAACCAAAATTGTATTAATAGAGAAATTATAATAGAAGGTAACAACATGTTAAAAACATTTAATTGTTCCGTGCAATTAGAATATATATTAATTAGCAACACAATGTTAGATTACACTCAAACTATCTATGTAAACAATAACGTAACAAAACTTGAACCACTGGAAAATAATCGAACAACACAATCAGACGAATAATATCATTCAAATAATAACACTTACAACATTAATCATACTAGTTATAATTGTTGCATTGTACTTTATTTATAAATATAAAACTATACCCCAAAAATTAATTGTAAAATTCAAAAATCAAACCCCAGAAAACGAAACTATTATACACCCTGAAACAGAAAACGTTGTACCCCAGGTATTGTACCCTAAAATAAGCGCCTGAGGACAGGCTTTTTTCTTAAGGATGGGGAAGTAACATATCCATTATTACAACTCATTATTACCCACAACTCTCCATAAGATAATTATAAGCAACATACACTAGTATAAGTTCATATACACACATTAATGAAAAAACACAAAATATCTAAGTCTAAGCACAAAATGTAATCAAAGAACGAGATCCCTTCGATTAATCTTGGACACATCGTCATGTTCCAAAGCCACCCTTTCTCACAGATCGCAAATCATAAACACAGTCACTTGTTGCCTTATCATAAACATAGACCTTCATAGACACAGACTCTCGTCCCCTAATCATTTGCATTCGACCACTTGGCGAGCCAACTGAAATAATAAATTTTCGCGATCGGCGCCTACGCCTACGCACTTGTCCCAGGATTCTCCAATTCTCCTATTCTTCAGATGACTCTCTTCCAACAGGAAAATAGAGGTTTACAACCCAACTCTCTTAAACTTCGCTCTTTGGCTTCCCCAAATTGCCTATAAAACAGTAAGCATGCCTCCATGCAGCAGTTCAGTACTGAGTACGTTATCAACCGCGATAACACCGCTTAAGCCAATTAAACTTTCCAATTTCGTGTTTTGTGTTTGTGTTTTTTTTATCAAATCCTCGGTCTGAATACGTAAATATATATTTACGAATTCAGACCGAGGGTTTGATAAAAAAAACACACGATTGAGTTTTATATTTTATTAAACCTTTTTATTAATTCCATTTATGGAAAGAACTAGAGCCATTTGATTATCACGAGATTGGAAAGTTAAATTGGCTTAAGCGGTGTTATCGCGGTTGATAACGTACTCAGTACTGAACTACTGCATGGAGGCATGCTTGCTGTTTTATAGGCAATTTGGGGAAGCCAAAGAGCGAAGTTTAAGAGAGTTTGGTTGTAAACCTCTATTTTCTTGTTGGAAGAGAGTCTTCTGAAGAATAGGGGTAATTGGAGAATCCTGGGACAAGTGCGTAGGCGTAGGCGCCGATCGCGTAAGTTTATTATTTCAGTTGGCTCGCCAAGTGGTCGAATGCAAATGATTAGGGGACGAGAGTCTGTGTTTATGATAAGGCGACAAGTGTCTATGTTTATGATTTGCGATCTGTGAGAAAGGGTGGCTTTGGAACATGACGCTGTGTCCAAGGTTAATCGAAGGGCTCTCGTTCTTTGATTACATTTTGTGCTTAGACTTAGATATTTTGTGTTTATACATTAATGTGTGTATATGAGCTTATACTAGTGTATGTTGCTTATAGTTATCTTATGGGGAGTTGTGGGTGTAATAATGGATATGTTACTTCCCCATCCTTAAGAAAAAAGCCTGTCCTCAGGCGCTTATTGTAGGGTACAATACAGGGGTATTTACCTGGGGTACAACGTTTTCTGTTTCAGGGTGTATAATAGTTTCGTTTTTTGGGGTTTGATTTTTGAATTTTACAATTAATTTTTGGGGTATAGTTTTATATTTATAAATAAAGTACAATGCAACAATTATAACTAGTATGATTAATGCTGTAAGTGTTATTATTTGAAAGATATTATTCGTCTGATTGTGTTGTTCGATTATTTCTTTTGTGTGAATGTATTCTAGGGGTTCAAGTTTTGTTACGTTATTATTTACATAGATAGTTTGAGTGTAATCTAACATTGTGTTGCTAATTAATATATCTTCTAATTGAACGGAACAATTAAATGTTTTTATCATATTGTTACCTTCTATTATAATTTCTCTATTAATACAATTTTGGTTTAAAATAGTCTTGGGAAGGTTCCAAGTTGTAATTATATTAGGTTCTACATATTTTATTTCAAAATCAGAATGTGTTTTACTGTATCTACATTGTGTTGAGAGTTGGTTTAGTATACCTGTTATACATTTATTTATGACCAAGCTTTGGGAACTTGCTGTGTAAGTTTGATTATTGTGTAAAAAATATTTGTCATGTATTGTTTCAGTCAGTATGTTACTGTTTTCGTCTGGGTATGGTATTATTTCAAAAACTGGTGTTTTAATTATTTCTCTCGGAATGTGGGATATTATCAGAATTTCGTTCGTATCAGATTTAAGCCAAGCAAAAGTTTTGATATTAAGAATTTTTTCAGAATTGACGTGTGTTAATGAATCGTGTTTCAAAAGTTTTGGGTTAAAGATACCTAAGCGTGTCAGTTGCAAACCAAGTTCTATGTCTTCTATGTATTCAGTGAATTGTTGTAGGTTGAAAATTACTAAGGCTAACATTTGTTCTCCTTCAAAGTTACTATTTAGATGATTGGTCAATTCCTTTATTAATGGCTTCTATTACGTGGTTGAGTTCGCTTACTTGTACATTATTTTTAGAGATGTCACCTATTTGTTGTTGTAATTCTTCTTTATCTTCTTGATTTAAGGTGCCGAATAAGTATTTGTACATTGTTCCTATAAAATTAGCGAGACCGCGTTTACTACGTTTTGCAATTCTTATACCGTTCATTTCTCTGTTAAGTTTTTCTGTTAGATACTGAATTTGTTGTAGAGTTTCAAAGATTTGAGCTTGCTTGATAAGTTCTTCATAAGTGTTTTCGGTTTTAGTTAAATTAACAGATAAGTAGTGATATTCATAGTTTATTGGTAAATCTAATGATCCGGTTTGAAAGATTAGGTAACCGTTTTTGGCCTGGATAGGTGTTACTTCTAAGTATTGTGTGTTAATTGTCGATAGGAGGCATAACATGAGTATCATGCTCGGGAGTAGGCCTGGAATTATCGTTATTATATTTACTTTTATTAATTTTCTTTTTCTTTTTAAACTTAGATTTATAGTGTATTATTTTTCTACCTCTATTTGTTTCCTCAAAATGTTTTTCGTCTATTTGTCTTAAATTTCCTGTCTTTTTGAATGGGTTAGTCGTTTTTGATCTAACTAGAGGGGATTCTCTGAAATTGGTGTCTATACTAAAGTCTTGTCTAGTTTCATTGAGTTTGTTAATTTTGTTCACTTTATTTTCTTGTGTGTTATAGCAAGGGGTTCCTGCAAAAATAAAAATGTCTGCTGGTGTTCGACCAGTTGTGTTGTGTTTTGTTTTGTGATTGTATACGTAAAGTATTTTTTCGAATTTTGTGAATTGGTTTTCGGGTTCATTTTCGCTTGATATTATTCTTAATTTTTCATTAACGGTTTTATGAAATCTCTCGATGTCAGAAATTCCATTTTTACTTGTCGTTATGTTTAAGGTTACTCCTTCTGAATCTAACCAGAGTTTAAGTGCGACGCACATGAAAGCGGAGTCTTTGTCGGCTTTTATTTCTATGGGTTTACCCATGTCGTTGAATATACGTAAAATAGCTCTTTTAGCTTCAAGCCAGTCTCTACTATTTACTTCTATCAGGGAGGCGTATTTAGAATAAATGTCAATACATGATAGGAATTGTTTATTGTTTATTAAGTAGAAGTCTATGACATATTTGTCTCTGGGGTTAAAGGTTTCTGGGGTTGTTTCGATAGTTAATTTTGTGTTTCTGTGTTCGGTTTTAGCGATGTTACAGATTTCACATTCATTTATGATGTTTTGGATAAGCTTTTGGTAATCGGGGTAATAATAAAGTTCTTTGAACTGAAGTGTTAGTTTTTCTATGCCAGGGTGTAAATATTCTTTATGTGTTTTAAGAATGATTTCTTTGAATTGGGCATATGTTTGAATGTCTATTAGTTTGTTACTGGTTTTCATGGTTTTAGTGAAATTGTCGGGACTTATGATTTGAATATAGGCATTTTGAAATATCTGAAAGTCGATTTCATTAGGAAAGTAAATAACACTTTTCTTATTACAAAAGTATTCTTTAATTAAGTCTTTAGCAAGGGTGTCGGTCATTTCTTTATAACTAATTTTTATTCTAGTTTTGTGGAAATATTTTATTATCTGGACGTCGTCAAAATTGTCTTTTATGAATTCGAATTGTCTGTTATAATAATTAAGGGGCCTTTCTGTTATTGGAATGTGATTTTGGTTATCTTCTGATGCACTATGTATAGTAGCTGCTGTGGGAAGGGAGATTGGATCATCTTCTCCTAGGAAGTTTTCTTGAATTTGAATTCTGGATAGAGCATCCGCGACATGATTTTCTTTACCAGGTAGGTATTGGATATTATAATCGTATTCGTTAAGTTTTATCTTCCATCTCTGTAACTTCATGTTAGGGTCTTTTATGTTGTTTAGCCATACAAGTGGCCTATGATCGCTTAATATGTCGAATTTTCTACCGAATAGGTAAGATCTGAAATATTTTGTTGCCCATACTATAGCTAATAGTTCTTTTTCTATTGCTGAATAGTTAAGTTCGTGTTCGTTTAGAGTTCTGCTTGCATAACAAATAGGTTTGTGTTCTTGAGATAATACAGCGCCTATAGCTATATTACTTGCGTCTGTCGTTAATGAGAATTTCTTTTCGAAGTTAGGATATATTAGGATCGGATCGGACGTAATGAGTACTTTAAGTTTCTCGAAGGCGGACATGTAGTCATTATCTTTTGTGTTAATTGTTGCTCCTTTTTTCAATTTAAGTGTCATGGGTTTTGCTATTTTTGCAAAATTGGGAATGAACTTACGGTAGAATCCGCAGAGTCCAAGGAAAGATTTTATTCCTTTTGTAGTTTTTGGGATAGGAAAGTTAACAATTGCCTTTATTTTGTTAGGGTTTGGTTTTATACCGTCTGTCGTGATAATGTGACCGAGAAATTCTGTTTCTTTCTTTAGAAATTCACATTTATCAAGTTGCAATTTTAGATTTGCTGATCGTAGCTTATCAAATACCCTTTTCAATGACATTATGTGTTCCTTTAGTGAAGTGGAGTAAACGATAATATCATCTAAGTAGACTAAACAATCCTTATAGATTAAATCTTCTAGAAGGTTATTCATGCAACGTTGAAAGGTTGCTGGTGCATTTTTCAAACCGAAAGGCATACGAGTATATTCGTAATGTCCATGTTTTGTTGAGAATGCGGTTTTGGGTATTGACTGTTGGTCCATTTGAATTTGATGGAAACCTTTAGCTAGATCAATGGTTGTGAAGTATTGACAGCGTCCAAGCTTGTCTAATATTTCGTCCATTACAGGAATAGGGAATTTGTCGTCAATGGTTATTTCATTGAGGCTACGATAGTCTATGACTAATCGAAATTTTGGTTTGCCAGAAGCAT
Source organism: Drosophila erecta (assembly GCF_003286155.1). Classification (NCBI taxonomy): domain Eukaryota; kingdom Metazoa; phylum Arthropoda; class Insecta; order Diptera; family Drosophilidae; genus Drosophila; species Drosophila erecta. The sequence continues at coordinate 91,199 of NW_020825259.1, read as the reverse complement.
CGCTTTTCTTTGGGACAATCCAAATTGGAGAACAATAGGGAGATTTTGATTTCCTAATTATTTTTTGTTCTATCATTTCGTTGATTTGTTTATTAACTTCTTGGTCAAATGCTTGTGGGTATTTATATGGTTTTTTATAGATAGGGTCTTCGTGCTTTGTATGAATAGAGTGTTTAATCGTACTTATGAAGGTCAAATTTTCACCTTCTTTGTACTGAATATCACTATATTCGAGCAAAACGTGTGAAAGTTGTTCCCTTTCTTCCGTATTTAGATGTTCTAATCTGAATACGTTGGATTCTCTTAACTCGTCGTTTAAGGCGTAGTTAGAGGATGTTACTAGAAGGGCTTCTTCTATGTAAGGGGTAATAAGAGGGTTTTCCTCAGATTCAGAAGATTTGGGACTCTCATTGGTAGTCTTGGATTCTTCTGGATTGGATGGCTTTGGCTCATCTGGTTTTAAGTGTGGTTTCCGCTTCATTTTACAGAGGGATTTTTCCTTTTTTGGGGTATGTAGAGGGGTTTCCTCTAGGTTAGATGACTTGGGGTACTCATTGGTAACTTTTGACTCATCTTTTTGGATGTGATCGTACCACATTTTAAATGGGTAGCCATTTATGTTGACTGTTTGTGTTGAATAGTTAATTTGAGTGTTGGTTGACTCTAAATAGTTTCTGCCTAATAGTAGATCATATTTTTCTGAGAAATTGTGAATAAAGAATGTTTGTTTAGTCGGACAAAGTTTGCTTGAATGCAATGAAACGCTTTGGTTCAATACTATAGTGCCATTGATAGTGTGGACTTTCATTTTAGAGAATTTTATTGGGAAATTAAAGAAATTTTGTTTCATAATATTGATAGACGAACCAGTGTCTACTATGCATTTGAGAGTAATATTATTTAGTTTAATTTTTAGGAATGGATTACCTACTCCTCTGGATCGCTTTCTGATTCCGAGGCTGGTTGAAGAAAATTTTCGCTTGTGTCCATTTTGTATTGGTCACTAGCACTTTCTCTCTGCCGTTTGACGGGAGGGTTTGGTGCCTTACTATTATGTTGTGGGTAATTTAAAGGGTTTTGGGCTCTACCCTGATTTAGCTTTTGCTTAAATTCATGCACAACCTGCTGGTTTGATACAATAGGTTTTGAATTATTGTTGGGATTTGATTTATTTGTGTTGTGCATAACATAATTCGCGAAATTTTGACAATTTCCTTTATTCTTAGAAGTTTGGGGTGGATTTGTGTTAGGATTGGAGTTATTTTGGTGTTTCGTTCGGTCATTGAAGGTTATTTCGTATACACCTTCTTGTTGAGCTATATGTTTGAGCTTAGATACTGTCGTTATGTCATGTCTAGCAAGGGTCATAAATAACCTATCGGGCAATTTTCTCATGATCACATCTTTGACTGTGTTATTTAATGCATTTGTGTATAATAAGGTGTTGTTAACGTTATTTTCTAACATAAGCTTATTTGATATTGTGAATGATTTGGCTTCTAATTCTTCGACGAACTTACGGATACTTCCGTTGAAGGGTGTATTGTAGACGCGACGGAGTAATTCTTCACATGGTGTTTGTGTTTTATATTCGCTGATGAGTGCATTCATTAGGGTGGGCCAGGTTGTTGCTCCAGATAATTGTGACACTCGTTGGGCATCTCCTGCAAGCTGCATCTCTATTGCGCTGAAGAATACATGTTTTTGCCTGGGGTCCGTTGTTGGATACAGTTGGAGTATGAACTCTATCCTTCGTATGAAGGCACTGAGCTCTTGGGTGTCTCCACTGAATGAAGGTATTTGCCTAATTTGATTTAAGGCTTGATTCAAGTGGGATTCTGATAATAGTTGGATTTGTTCGGTTGCCATGGTTGATTTTTGTTTCTGTAGAGTTTTTTGGTTTTTTGTTTTTACACTTTTATTAATCGTATGCAGTAGGTTGACTATTGTGTGACAACCACCGATTATACGTAGTTCTTTTGCGGATAAATAGAGTTTTATTGTATTACGATTTACGTTCACTTAGCGCCGATTCGCGTGGTTCAATCATTAAAAGATACGCTTGGTCGTACAAGGATCTTTTGTCACTAGATTGATATTTGTAAACGAGTCGTACAACTTTTTCTTTTTATCCTACCGACTGCGCCATTTACGAATTCAGACCGAGGGTTTGATAAAAAAAACACACGATTGAGTTTTATATTTTATTAAACCTTTTTATTAATTCCATTTATGGAAAGAACTAGAGCCATTTGATTATCACGAGATTGGAAAGTTAAATTGGCTTAAGCGGTGTTATCGCGGTTGATAACGTACTCAGTACTGAACTGCTGCATGGAGGCATGCTTGCTGTTTTATAGGCAATTTGGGGGAGCCAAAGAGCGAAGTTTAAGAGAGTTGGATTGTAAACCTCTATTTTCTTGTTGGAAGAGAGTCTTCTGAAGAATAGGGGTAATTGGAGAATCCTGGGACAAGTGCGCCGATCGCGAAAGTTTATTATTTCAGTTGGCTCGCCAAGTGGTCGAATGCAAATGATTAGGGGACGAGAGTCTGTGTTTATAAAGGCGGCAAGTGTCTATGTTTATGATAAGGCGACAAGTGTCTATGTTTATGATTTGCGATCTGTGAGAAAGAGTGGCTTTGGAACATGACGCTGTGTCCAAGGTTAATCGAAGGGCTCTCGTTCTTTGATTACATTTTGTGCTTAGACTTAGATATTTTGTGTTTATACATTAATGTGTGTATATGAGCTTATACTAGTGTATGTTGCTTATAATTATCTTATGGGGGGTTGTGGGTGTAATAATGGATATGTTACTATATATATCCATATCTCATAAAAACAAGAGTGGGATATTTCAATAAATTTCCGTGTGCGTTTTGTGTGAAAGTGGTAAAGAGATTCGACCCCAAGGCGTAAGGAAGGCCAGGCCTATATAAGAGCATTTGGTTGCTCTACAGCCGACTACCCCCCGTCTCGTCGACCCACGCATCAGCTCATGGTTTAAACCCCGTTCGCTCCAAGAAGAGGCCACGAGGCGACATAACCTTCAGCAACAAGTCACGCAACCGGCCACCTGCCGAATGATAACTGGCCAAATATATTGGAAGGCTAGAGCTCATCCAGATTATTCAGCTATGCCGAAGTTTAGACGACCGGAGCAGATTTAATTATATTTGGACATCATCATCGTCACGCAGTGAAGATCATCTCCTATGACCAACGGAGGTCTAACTTTGTGATTCCGTCTTATCGCAACGCAGCGTAGCATCCAGCGGTTTCCTAAGGTCTTATCGCTGCAGTGCTGCAGTTATATTTCGTGTTTTGTTTTGATTCTTGATTTTCTTTTGTATTGCGATTAATAATGAATTAAATACTCGCAGATTGATGGAACTTTTGGCATTTGAATAAGAATTTAACTTAGAACCTTTAAAGTTTGACCTACAGCTCGACAATGTCAACGTGAACTTGGGCCCAACTTTACGCACATCATGGAGTGGATATTTAAGGTCGTGAGTACTACCAAACAACAATGATAAAAAAAAACATTATTATGAATTACCTATATTAAAATTCTACAAAATGCCCCTCGAACGTCTAAATAAAATAGGATCTGCATTTGACTAAAGATTATGTAACTATATTTGCTAATTTTATATTCAATTACTTTTGACTATTTGGTTATACTTTACTTTTATATACTTTATTTTACTCACTGAATATAAACGAAAATGAAGAGTAGAGAATGACTAGGGTAATTATGCGTAGATTAAAATTTGTTAGTTTGTAAAAGAGATTTAATGGAACCGTTTACTAAACTGAATTTATATAAATGGAATTATGATTGAAGATATATTGAAAAAGAATGAATTGTGAATAAATAGATTTAATGGTCTGTCGAGAACTTATGTTGAACACTTTCTTGAATATGTGGTAGAGTTATTTTGAACTTGGCCAAGGAACAATGTAAATATTTTAAGTAGCATTGTCATGGTAGGGAGGGTAAAGACTTAGGGAATCATTAACATCCAAAATTCCCAATACTTATCAGAATCTGTAGCTTATCTTCACACGTGTCGGCGTGTATCATTAGTATCAATATAAAGCCATTTCTTTTATTAATCGGTAGTCCACTTTTGAATATTGTTTATGAGTAAGACGCACTTATTAAAATGTAGTAGCGTTTCGTACTATCCTAAGCTAAAAGAACCCCGACCTACGGCGAGCTAGACCCGAGCATAGCAAGAGTGCACATCCCTAGCGAAGGAAGTACAAGGTCCTCTTTATTAGTATTTACCACCCACTATTAAAAGACCAACTAGTTAAAAATCTATCGAACTACGTACACTACAGACCTCACATTTTGCAGTAGCTCGCTATTCCAGCGCGCACAATGGTCCCTCAGCGACGTATACACGGCTAGTGACCACAAAGCGATAATCTGTGACCTTACCAGCAGAAGACGCACCGCAGCCCCACCAACTCAAAGGCACTTCAACCCAAGGACGATCCAGCGGGACACGTTCCTGAGGGAACTTGGATGTAGAGCCAGCATGAAAGTGTCGAGGAGCCCGTCACCGGGAGCCAGTCTGTTGGTGGACAGAGGAAATCGCAGAGGCACGCAGAAATTGCCTATAGGCAAGACGGCGTCAGCAAAGGGAGCAGGGCCTCCCCAACAACGAGTTCCGGAGGCAAGAATACGCGGAAAACCGTCGGACCCTTAAAAGACTCAGCAAGCAGTCAAAAAGGAGATGACTCCTGGAACTATGCAATTCAGCCAAGCAGGACCCATGGGGATCAGCGTACAAAATAATAATAAAAAATATTAGTCAAGCGAAACCCCTGAAAGCGATCGTGGAACACCTGTTCCCAGTAGTGCCCTTGGCTCCGCAAGCTGCAGACGCGGCTCCTGCGGACGCATCGGAACTTATATTCACATCGGATGAAATTCGCAAGGTAGCCAGGGATATGCCATCGGGAAAAGCACCAGGGCCAGATGGAATCCCGGACATCGCCATTAAGCTAGGCATGAACGAGCACCCGGAAGCATTCGCAAAGGTTTTCAACCAGTGCCTCACGGAAGGCCTTTTCCCAAAGCGCTGGAAAAGACAGAAGCTGTTACTGCTTCCCAAACCAAACAAGCCTCCCGAGAGTCCATCGTCATTCAGGCCGATATGCCTGATTGACCACTTGGGCAAAGCTTTCGAGCGATGCCTTAGCAGTAGACTGCACGTAGCCATCTCCGCTGCAGGGGACCTTTCGCCAATGCAGTTTGGCTTCAGGAAGGCCGTGAACGCGATCGCTACAGTGAAGGAGATCGCCTCGAAGGCAGTGCAAGGGACTAGGTGGCAAGGAGGTAGCAAGGAGTACTGTCTAGTGGTGACACTAGATATCCGTAATGCATTCAACTCGGCAAGGTGGGACGTCACCATAGGAGCCTTACAGAACCTATGCGTACCGGATGCATTAGTGGGCATTCTTAAGTCATACTTAAGCGACCGAGTACTAGTATACGACACAGAAGGGGGCACACTGGAGCACAGGGTAACTTGCGGAGTCCCACAAGGCTCAGTACTTGGGCCACTGCTGTGGAATGCAATGTACGACGGGGTGCTGAGGTTACCACTGCCAGGAAGAACCAAGGTGATCGGCTTCGCCGACGATATTGCCATAGTAGTTGTAGCAAAAACAGTTCGGGAAGCCGAGGGCCTTGGTAATGCATCTATTTGCACCATAGTGGAGTGGCTCACATCGGTCGGGCTAGATATCGCAGATCACAAAACGGAGGCCGTCCTGATATCCAGCCGCAAGCAGGTCGAGACAGCCACCATCCAAGTCGGTGGCGCCACCATCACGTCGGTAAGGGCAATCAGGTACCTTGGAATTATGCTAGACACCAGGTTGTCGTTTAAAGAACACCTGGCGGAGACAAATCGGAAGGCGGCGAGCGTCGCTAGGGCCCTAGCACGAATAATGCTCAACTGTAGGGGCCCTAGGCAGGGACGCAGGCTTCTGCTACAGTCTGTCTGTAGGGCGACAGCACTTTACGCAGCCCCCATATGGGCCGAAGCTACCAACAGGCAATCATACATCAGGGGTCTGGACAATATCGGATGACGCAGCCCAGGTTATAGCTGGGACCATCCCAATAGACTTGTTGGCGGTAGAGGCAAAGGAGATCTACGACGCGATTAAGCAGATCGGAGAAGAGTGCAGCACTGCTCAGAGGCGAGCCATAAAAGCCAACGCCAGAGCTCATAGCTTGGAAAGGTGGCAGCGTCGGTGGCAGCAGTCGACGAAGGGTCGATGGACCCACAGGATAATCCCGGATGTGACCAGATGGACCCTAAGACGTCATGGCGAGGTTAACTTCTGGCTGACCCAGATCCTAAGCGGTCATTGGTGTTTTAGAAGTTACCTAACCAGGTTCGGCCACGATGATGACCGCAACTGCCCAGAATGCGGCGTCGAGGAAACTGCCGAGCACATTATTTTTAATTGCCGGAGATTCGACCGCGACCGGGAAGGCTTAATGGGGAATATAATGGAGCCGTCGACCCTAGGGGAGCGTATGATCTCGGACCAGTGCTTCTGGGGCCAGTTCAGCAATTTCGCTGCGTACTCGATGAAGCGGTTGCGTGCAGCTGAGAGGGAAAGAGCTAGAATACGTCCACCGGAGAAATACAGAGCGCACCCTGGCCCTGCGAAGCATAGCCTAGCGGTAGTACCTAGCGGTAGGGACTCCAGGATCTATCTTGTTCCTTTTTATTCCAAACAACCCTAACCCCTCCTCCTCCCCCCCACCACTCGCAAACGTGTATATATTTGTATATCCTCAATCAACCCAAATAAAACCTGATAGCTTACGCAGCACAAATCCTGGTAATTTTCCATGCGCAACTCTCTTAAAGAGCGCAACCCATTTGAATAAAGAGGAGAGCCTTCAAGCTCATATAAACAAAGTCGACCAAGGGTTTGCTAAGCGTTCAACTCACACTCCAGAGTTAGTTCTAATTCATCCACTATACCATTAAGACGTGAATTGACTCCGATTCAAAGTTGTATTATTATCTTGAAATAAAAACTTATATTTTTTTCAAAACTTGCAACCGCGAACTCGTTATTGGCGCAGTCGGTGGTCCTAAACTTATAGTGACCAACAAAGAACCTTCGTGTGTGATTTAACGTCAACTTTGTGGTTAATCAGTGTTACAAGAAGTAACTATCCGCCAATCATACAGTGCTTAATAATTAAAACCGCTTCAACTTGGTAGCCCACCATAATAGTAAGACCGCTACTAGAAGTGAAAAAATTACATAACTGCTGCAAAGACAAGACCACTAAAGGGTAACTGAAGCCCCAGGTTTTGCATATCAACCAAAGACAGTGTGTAGCCCGCAAAACAAAAAGCGTGACCGCTTCGAGGAGTGAAAAATAAAATAAAATCAACAACAACAAAAACAAGAAAAACAACAATGGCACTACCACAACAACAAGTGCAACTACTCTCCGAGAATCATCTGAACCAGGCTCTTGGTCAGATTCGACAGGTACCAACATTTACCGGTACGACACTGGAACTGAGCTCGTTTATAAGAAGAATAGAGTTCATAATTCAACTATATCCATCAACTGACGTCCGTCAGTTACACGTCCTCTTCAGTGCAATTGAAATGCAAAATGGGAGCCGACGACCAACGAGTATCCCAGCTCAGTGCAGCTAATACATGGCCAGAATTGAAGGAAGCACTAATCGCCGAGTACAAGACCCAGACACCATTTGAAGAGCTTTTGAGACGACTATATAGCACACAATTCGATGGATCAGTTCGTAAGTTCATAGAAAAGCTTGAAGCAAAATGCTTCGTAATAACAAATAAGCTAGCGTTAGAAAATAATGATCTACATAATCATATATATACAAACGCAATGAACAATACAGTAAAAAATGTAATTATTAAAAAACTCCCAGATAGACTACATGCAATTAGCCAGATTTGACATAACAACAGTCAATAAATTAAAGCAAATTGTACAGCAGAAGGGTTGTTATGACAGTACATGGTCCGATCACCCAAAATCCCAAAACACTCAAAATACCCAAAATAAAAATCAGTAAAGCCCAAACGATAAAAACGCTTTAAATAATCAAAATAGAAATCAAAATTATAATCAAACTTCAATTAGCCAAAATAAAAATCAATATATGAACAAAAACAATAATAGCCATGACCAGCCTTTCGAATACCTATTCCAAGAATTTAAGCAACAACTCAACCAAGCACAGACACAAAATCCTTTAAATTATTCCTCCAACTATCAACAAAATCCAGTTTCTTCATCCGCTCCGAAACCGGCAACAAAAAGGCAAAGACGTAGTTCCAGCGACCATTCAAAAATGGATACGTCCGAAAATTTTCATCTACATGCCTCGGACGAAGAAGAAGACACAATTCCTTCATATGATATTAGGTACAGGGTCACTAGAAGACGCCAACGCCCAAATAAACTTTGGAAAAAGAAATGTAGATTTAAACAACAACATTATCCACTGATGATGAAGCCACAAATTATGCAATTGGAAAGGGAAAATATGCAGATAAGGGAATCAAATGAATTCAGGCTTGACCATCTAAATAAAGAAGAGTCAAGTGCCCTTACTAAAATTCTTCAAGAATTTAGGGACATACAATACAGAGAAGGCGAAAATTTGACCTTCACAAGTACTGTAAAGCATGTCATCAAAACTAAACATGAAGACCCAATCTATAGGAAACCTTATAAATACCCACAGGCCTACGACAAGGAAGTCGAGGTACAAATCAAAGAAATGATTCAACAAGGCATTGTTCGAAGATCGAACTCATTCTACGTTCTCCTATCTGGATAATACCGAAAAAAAAGCGATGCTTCTGGTAAAACAAAGTTCAGGTTAGTAATCGACTATCGCAAACTAAAAAAAAAAATTACTATAGATGATAAATACCCAATTCCTGTCATGGATCAAATACTAGATAAGCTAGGTAGGTCTCAATATTTCACTACCATAGATTTAGCAAAAGGTTTTCATCAGATCCAAATGGATGAAAGCTCGATTCAAAAAACAGGACTTTGCGGTTTCTACAGTAAATTTATCCCTACCTCTGCAAAAATTGCTAAACCCATAACACAAAAACTAAAACAAAAAAAACCGAGTATATATCAGCTTTCGAAAAATTAAAATTTTTAATTAAGTCCGAACCAATATTAATTTACCCAAATTTATAAAAAACATTCTCATTAACCGCAGATGCAAGGTGCTCTAGGTGCTGTATTATCACAGGATCGTAAACCCGTTTGTTACGCTAGCCGTACTCTCAATGAACATGAACTTAATTATTCAGCAATAGAAAAAGAACTTTTAGCTATTGTCTGGGCCACTAAATACTTCAGGTCCTATCTTTTTGGTCGTAAATTTCAGATCCTTAGTGATCATCAACCTTTAGTTTGGCTCGATAATATCAAGGAACCAAACATGAAACTCCAAAGATGGAAAATCAGACTAAATGAGTTTGATTACCATATAAAATATGTACTAGGAAAAGAAAACCATGTCGCCGACGTAAAAATAGAAAACTTCTACGGCGAATCTCCCACTTCAGCTGCTACCGTACATAGTAGCCATGAAGATAACCAAAATTACATTTCCTTTACGGAACTACTACAATAAACTACTATAATAGGAAAATTGAATTTGTCAAAGACGACAATAACAATACAGAAATAAGAAAATATTTTCATAAAACAAAACTAAAAATCCATTATAAAGAAATGACAAGCGTAATTTATTTTCACAATGAAATAGATTTCCTTACATTTCAAAACGCCTTCTTAGAAATTGTCAGTCCGACCAACATAACTAAAGTTATTAGAGCAACCAGATATTGAAACATATTCAGAATTTAAAGAAGTCATAATAAAAACCCACAGAGAACTCTTACATCCAGGTATAGAAAAACAAACCAAAATTTTTAAAGAAAAACATTACTACCCAGACTATCAAAAGTTAATACAGAACATTATCAACGAATGTGAAGTATGTAACATGTGCAAAACAGAACATAGAGACACTAAATTAAATTACGAGTTACCGCCAGAAATGTTCAATTCTAGAGAAAAATATGTTATCGATTTTTATTTAATCGATAATAAAACATTCCTGTCATGTATTGACGTTTATTCCAAATATGCCGCCTTAATTGAAGTCAGCTCTAGGGATTGGCTCGAAGCAAAAAGAGCTCTACTTAAAATTTTTAATGAAATGGGAAAACCGTCCGAAATAAAAGCCGATAAAAACTCAGCATTTATGTGTGCTGCATTACATTTATGGCTAAAGTCCGAAAATGTTCACATTAACGTCACAACAAGTAAAAATGGAATTTCTGACATTGAGAGATTTCATAAAACTGTCAACGAAAAGTTAAGAATTATAAGCACTGAGTCCGACCCAGAATAAAATAACAAAATTTGAAACCCTACTCTATGTTTATAACCATAAAATTAAACATAATACAACAGGTAAAGCACCAGCAGATATTTTTATATATGCAGGAACACCTGCACATGACACCCAGCAAGAGAAAATTAATAAAATTAATAAATTAAACGAAAATAGACATAGTTATGTTATGAAGTAGATACCAGATATAGCCAAGCACCATTAGTAAATTCAAAGACAACAAACCCATATAAAGACAGGAGAAATTACACAGATTGACGAAAAACATTATGAAGAGAAAAACAGATGCAGGAAAATAACCCACTATAATCAAAATATAAAAAGGAAAAAAAAATTAATGAAACGACCAAGGCAATACAACATAATTACACATTTTTGATGATCCTTTACTATTTTCTATTATGTTTTATCCAACATGTCCAAGGACAAAATCTTGAAGTTAACCCAATAAGTTTACCAATCAATTACGAGTTTCACTACTTATCTGTAAATATTACAAAAATATAAGAAACATATGATAACTTAGTAACACAATCAGAATATGAAACTTTATCCCAAGTTCAATATTTAGCAAAGAAATTAAAAAGATGGCATTAGAAAATCGCAGCAAACGCGGCTTAGCTAATTTTATGGCCACAATTTATAAATACCTTTTTGGAACCTTAGATCAAGCAGATAAAGAAGAGCTAGAATATAAAATTCAAAATTTGTCCGAAAACAGCGTCCAAGATAATGAACTCAACGAAGTCATAAAAACAGTAAATGAAGGCATAAAATTAATAAATTTATTAAGTGCATTACATGAAAGCGATCAAAGATTAAACATTTTATTAGTTAATTTACAACAGTTTCCTGAGAATGTAGAAGATATTGAACTTGGAATGCAGTTAACAAGACTTGGCATTTTTAATCTTAAATTACTAAAACATGATTATCTAACAAATATAAACTCAGAAAAACTTCTACATATTAAAACTTCCACTTGGCTGAAAACGGATACCAATGAAATTATAATATTTTCCCATATTCCAAAAGAAATAATTAAAACCCCGATCTCTACAATAATTCCATATCCAGATAATAATCAAAACATTTTAATAGAAAATGTACAAAATAAATTTTATGTTCAAAATAATCAAACTTATTTGGCATCTTTAAAAACTTTAATAATAAACAAATGCTTAACGGGCATACTTAACCAATTTAATACAGAATGCAGATATGTAAAACTCATAAAGAATTTGAAATCCATTATGTCGAACCTAATATAATATTAACTTGGAACTTACCAAAAACCATACTTAACCAAATTTGCATAAATAGAGATATAATAATAGAGGGAGAAAAACATAATAAAAGCTTTTAACTGTTCCATACAAATCGAAGACACCTCAATATCAAACTATGTTAGATTACACACAAACGATTTATGTCAACAACAATATCACTAAATTAAAAGCCCTTTCTTATATACAAGCTAAAGATATTTTTGAAATCCATAATAAAGCAAATAATAAATTTCAAATAATCACATTTACTATTTTAATAGTTTTAGTTGTCATAATAATATTCTATTATATCTACAAATATAAGAATATACCTAAGAAAATTATAATCAAATTCAAAAGACAAGTTCCCACTCCTATTGAATCAAATATTATAAACAATGATGTAACAGAAATAGAAAATAATGTAAATCCTGTCTTGTATCCTAAATTATCCGCCTGAGGAAAGGCTAATTTCTTAAGGATGGGGAAGTAGCATATGTACCATTGTATAACACTTTGTTACACACACACACCACACACACACAGTACATATGTACCACTTGATCACACTCACCCAATCCATTTGTCACACAACACATAAGTCAGATCCCAAGCTCGTGGCGACAATAACAATTTCGGCCGCGTTAACATAAACAATTGATTCATAGACATAAACATCCGCCGATGCCGAAATTCGTTATTCCCACTAAGCAACCAAATAGTAGCAGCCAATATAGTAGCATAATATGCTTCACATATTACGCTTACATAAGCATTGTACATACAATCTTGCACTGCACATACAATCTTGCACATGCATAAACATACGAAACATGAAACCAATTCACATTTTTGCTTTCACCTAAGCGCATGATTTGTTGTGCAACCATATCGTTCTTTTTGTACACATATAAAAAAACCAAAACCCCATAAATATGCTGACTAGACATTTCCGTTTCTCGCGACTCACTTCGAGCCGATCAAAACTCCGTACATTCAGTCTTAAGCTGACATTTCTTAAATAAAGATGATCATCGAAATTGTTCGTGTTTTCAATTTAAAGTTGTTTCAGCGTTGATCTTTGTCTTTGTTATTGACGGATCATTTATTCGACCAAAAAAAATAATAACTACGTAAGTGGCGCGGTCGGTAGGATGATACTAATTGATGCGATATTAAACATATTCAATTCTCTGTGTATCATCCGCTAAAGAACTACAACTTCAATATCTTGCGTCGGTAAATCGAGTAATAGCGAAATTGAAAAACTTAAAATTATATAAAATTTTAAGAAGACGCCTTTGAATTCACTGAGTAGTAAATCCACAAAAGGTTACTCAAAAAAAAGTGAAATAGCTAAGTGCGCAGCACTAAATAAACGTAACTACAACTAAGTGAACTACAAAAATAACATTTAAACTAAGTGAAAACAAAATAAACTTAACTACAAATAAGCGAACAATAATAATAACAATAATAATAACAGCGAAAATAAGTGAAAATTAAATAAACTTAACTACAACAAGTAAATACTTAAACCAACTTCAAATACATAAACATTAATCAAAATTCAAACCAACAAACCACGATGGCCGTAGCAGCACCAGCACAAATAGAATTGTCTGACTCGAACATGATTCAAGTAGAAAGACAAATACACGCAATCGAGGTTTTCAACGGCGATCCTAACACTTTGTACACTTTCATCAGTCGCGTCGACTTCATCTTGGCTCTGTATCAGACCACAGATGAAAGACAAAAGTTAATAATCTTTGGACACATCGAACGGAACATCAGTGGCGATGTTATCCGCACCCTCGGAGTAACCAACCTCAGCAACTGGAGCGAACTCAGGACTCATCTTATACTTAACTACAAGCCCCAAGCACCGAACCACCAACTTCTGGAAGAATTCAGGAACATACAATATCGAGGTAACATTCGACATTTCCTTGAAGAAGCCGAAAGAAAACGACAGATAATTATAAGTAAATTAGAACTAGAAAATAATACTAAGGAAACCATTCTCTATACTAGATTAATACAAACCAGCATCGAAAATCGAATTCAAATAGTTAACTGTAATATTCCAAACCTAAGATCACTAATAAATATATTACAAGAAAAAGGTTTTTATGAGGCACCAACCTCAAGTAAAGATAATATAAAGCCAACTTCAATTCCAAACAAAATAACAACCAACCCCCAAAATAAACAAACGAATAACCAAATTAGACCCTTTGTACCCTTCCAACCATTCTATAATAACGTCTATCAACCCTATCACCAAGCACATTCTCATATGCCCAGGGTTAACCGAACCTGGTTCCTCAATATCAAAATAGACCCATTTACCCACAATCTAACATACCCATGTCACAAGTACCCAGACCAAATCCAGCTTTTAATAGACAAAATATTTTTGACCAAAACCGATTTGGTCCTAGCCACACTAACATGCCCACAACATATCCTCAAAACAGAAACGTACAAACCAATAACCCAATAACCCAAAAGACAGAGACCATCAGACAGTGGATAGTCTAAAATGAGCATAGAAGAGCTAAGATACCAGCAAGCAACGTCTTATCAACCCGAAAATCCTTATAATTATAACTACTATTATCCCTGCTATCCAGAATATTTTCAACCCCAGCCTTATCCCTACCAATTGAACTATACACCAGAATCAATTCAGTGTCCCCCTGAACAGAACTACGACAATTTGGAGACAACAGAAGAGGAAATACCAACAACAAATGACAACGAACCAGATGACCTTGAACAAGCAGAAAATTTTCGGCTAGTAGCCCCGGATCAAGCCAATGTATAATGATAAAACATAATAATACTGAATTGAAATGTCTAATTGATACAGGATCTACGATAAATATGCTCACGCGAAATATTTTTCAAACGCCAATACAAGAAACCAATCATCTAATACACACTAGTAATGGCCCATTAATTATTAACACCCTTACGAATATACCACCTAATAACTACTTCCCTATTGCCCAAGAGTTCTTGATCCACCAGTTCTCGGATCATTATGACATGCTGATTGGACGCACATTCATTTCCACAAGACCCCACCTATTTAGAAACCTCCACACTTTATGAAAACTTGTTCCGACTAGAGCACCTTAACGTAGAAGAAAAACAAAAATTAATTAACCTACTGATAAAATACCAAGACATTAAATTTCACGAAGGTGACACGCTCACGTTCACAAACCAAGAAAAACATGTTATCAGTACCACACACAATATCCCCGTCTACTCTAAAGTTTATAGTTTCCAACAGACATATGAAAAGGAGGTAGAAAAACAGATCCAAGACATGTTAGAACAGGGTATTATCCGAGAAAGAATTTAACCGTACTGTAGTCCCATTTGGGTCGTACCAAAAAAAATAGATGCTTCTGGACAGCAAAAGCTCCGTATCGTAATAGACTATAGAAAATTGAATGAAATAACAATAAACGACAGATACCCCATACCTAACATAGATGAAATATTAGGAAAACTAGGGAGGTCAAATTATTTCACAACAATAGATCTTGCAAAGAGCTTTCATCAAATAGAAATGGACTCAGAGTCAATAGCCAAAACTGCCTTCTCTACAAAATATGGACACTATGAGTACACGCGAATGCCATTTGGGAGAGAGATTTCATAAAACTGTCAACGAAAAGTTAAGAATTATAAGCACTGAGTCCGACCCAGAATAAAATAACAAAATTTGAAACCCTACTCTATGTTTATAACCATAAAATTAAACATAATACAACAGGTAAAGCACCAGCAGATATTTTTATATATGCAGGAACACCTGCACATGACACCCAGCAAGAGAAAATTAATAAAATTAATAAATTAAACGAAAATAGACATAGTTATGTTATGAAGTAGATACCAGATATAGCCAAGCACCATTAGTAAATTCAAAGACAACAAACCCATATAAAGACAGGAGAAATTACACAGATTAAAGAAAAACATTATGAAGAGAAAAACAGATGCAGGAAAATAACCCACTATAATCAAAATATAAAAAGGAAAAAAAAATTAATGAAACGACCAAGGCAATACAACATAATTACACATTTTTGATGATCCTTTACTATTTTCTATTATGTTTTATCCAACATGTCTAAGGACAAAATCTTGAAGTTAACCCAATTCAAGCCAAAAATGGCTACCTTAAATTTAATACTGGATCAATAAGTTTACCAATCAATTACGAGTTTCACTACTTATCTGTAAATATTACAAAAATATAAGAAACATATGATAACTTAGTAACACAATCAGAATATGAAACTTTATCCCAAGTTCAATATTTAGCAAAGAAATTAAAAAGATGGCATTAGAAAATCGCAGCAAACGCGGCTTAGCTAATTTTATGGCCACAATTTATAAATACCTTTTTGGAACCTTAGATCAAGCAGATAAAGAAGAGCTAGAATATAAAATTCAAAATTTGTCCGAAAACAGCGTCCAAGATAATGAACTCAACGAAGTCATAAAAACAGTAAATGAAGGCATAAAATTAATAAATTTATTAAGTGCATTACATGAAAGCGATCAAAGATTAAACATTTTATTAGTTAATTTACAACAGTTTCCTGAGAATGTAGAAGATATTGAACTTGGAATGCAGTTAACAAGACTTGGCATTTTTAATCTTAAATTACTAAAACATGATTATCTAACAAATATAAACTCAGAAAAACTTCTACATATTAAAACTTCCACTTGGCTGAAAACGGATACCAATGAAATTATAATATTTTCCCATATTCCAAAAGAAATAATTAAAACCCCGATCTCTACAATAATTCCATATCCAGATAATAATCAAAACATTTTAATAGAAAATGTACAAAATAAATTTTATGTTCAAAATAATCAAACTTATTTGGCATCTTCAAAAACTTTAATAATAAACAAATGCTTAACGGGCATACTTAACCAATTTAATACAGAATGCAGATATGTAAAACTCATAAAGAATTTGAAATCAATTATGTCGAACCTAATATAATATTAACTTGGAACTTACCAAAAACCATACTTAACCAAATTTGCATAAATAGAGATATAATAATAGAGGGAGACAACATAATAAAAGCTTTTAACTGTTCCATACAAATCGAAGACACCTCAATATCAAACTATGTTAGATTACACACAAACGATTTATGTCAACAACAATATCACTAAATTAAAAGCCCTTTCTTATATACAAGCTAAAGATATTTTTGAAATCCATAATAAAGCAAATAATAAATTTCAAATAATCACATAATAATACTGAATTTAAATGTCTAATTGATACAGGATCTACGATAAATATGCTCACGCGAAATATTTTTCAAACGCCAATACAAGAAACCAATCATCTAATACACACTAGTAATGGCCCATTAATTATTAACACCCTTACGAATATACCACCTAATAACTACTTCCCTATTGCCCAAGAGTTCTTGATCCACCAGTTCTCGGATCATTATGACATGCTGATTGGACGCACATTCATTTCCACAAGACCCAACCTATTTAGAAACCTCCACACTTCATGAAAACTTGTTCCGACTAGAGCACCTTAACGTAGAAGAAAAACAAAAATTAATTAACCTACTGATAAAATACCAAGACATTAAATTTCACGAAGGTGACACGCTCACGTTCACAAACCAAGAAAAACATGTTATCAGTACCACACACAATATCCCCGTCTACTCTAAAGTTTATAGTTTCCAACAGACATATGAAAAGGAGGTAGAAAAACAGATCCAAGACATGTTAGAACAGGGTATTATCCGAGAAAGAATTTAACCGTACTGTAGTCCCATTTGGGTCGTACCAAAAAAAATAGATGCTTCTGGACAGCAAAAGCTCCGTATCGTAATAGACTATAGAAAATTGAATGAAATAACAATAAACGACAGATACCCCATACCTAACATAGATGAAATATTAGGAAAACTAGGGAGGTCAAATTATTTCACAACAATAGATCTTGCAAAGGGCTTTCATCAAATAGAAATGGACTCAGAGTCCAAAATATACAAAATATAGACACTATGAGTACACGCGAATGCCATTTGGCCTTAAAAATGCCCCAGCTACATTTCAACGATGTATGAATAATTTACTCCGTCCACTTTTAAATAAATGTTGTCTAGTATACCTAGACGACATCATAGTTTTCTCCACATCTTTAGAAGAACTATTAATCTCTGAAGACCCGATCCTAAAAATACCGAATTTCGAGAGGAAATTTACATTAACAACAGATGCCAGCAATGTAGCTTTAGGAGCTGTTCTATCACAAGACGGACACCCTGTTAGCTACATCAGCAGAACATTAAATGAACATGAAGTCAATTATAGCGCCATAGAAAAAGAATTATAAGCAATAGTTTGGGCCACTAAAACCTTCCGACACTATTTGTTAGGACGACATTTCGAAGTAGCTTCTGACCATCAACCCTTGTGCTGGCTACACAAACTAAAAGAACCTAATTCAAAATTAACAAGATGGAAAATTAGACTTTCGGATCACGACTTCGACATAAAATATATAAAAGGAAAGGAAAATTACGTAACAGACGCACTTTCTAGAGTAAAGATAGAACAAACATTTTTTGGTGAATCTACACAACATAGTGCCGAGGAGGACAATAACAATTTGATCGGACTATCAGAGAAAGCTATTAATCAATATAAAAGGCAAATCATCTTTACTAAAGGTCCCAATAGTACAGAAATAGAAACTTACTTCAAAAAACAAATTATACACCTTTCTTATGAAGAAATGACCCCCGAAATAGCCAAACGATATCTACTCGACTATTTCTGTTCAAAAAACAGCGCTCTTTACATCGAAAGCGATGCAGATTTCAAAGTAATTCAAAAAGCATATAAGGAGACAATGAATCCAAGATATACAAAAATTTTCCGAAGCCTCATCTTACTAAAAAACATTCCCACGTACGCAAATTTTAAAGAACTAATTCTAAACACACATGAAAAACTCTTACTCCCTGGAATACAGAATCCTGTAAAACTTTTCAGCGAAACATACTACTTCCCAAATAGACAACTCCTCATCCAAAATATAATTAACGAATGTCAAGTTTGTAACTTAGCAAAAACAGAACACCGAAATACAAAAATGCCAATGAAAGTCACCCCTAAACACGAACATTGCCGCGATAAATTTGTAATAGATATCTACTCCTCTGAAGGGAATCACTATTTGAGTTGTATTGACATTTATTCTAAATTTGCCACCCTTGAGCAGATAAAAACAAAAGATTGGATAGAATGTAAAAATGCTCTAATGCGCATATTCAAGACAAAATCCTAAAGGCAGACAGAGATGGCGCATTTTCTAGCTTAGCCCTCAAACGTTGGCTCGAAACTGAAAATGTAGAATTACAACTCAACACTACAAAAACAGGTGTTGCAGATATAGAAAGGCTCCACAGAACGATAAATGAAAAAATCCGTATTATAAAAAATTCCGATGACAATGAAGCCAAACTCAGTAAAATAGAAACGATCATTTACATTTACAACCACAAAACCAAACACGATACTACTGGACAAACTCCTGCCCACATATTTATTTATGCTGGACAACCAATTTTAGATACACAACACAACAAAGAAATTAAAATCAATGAAATAAACAAAGACCGAACAGAATACAACGTCGACACTAGATATAGAAAGGGACCGTTGCAAAAAGGGAAATTAGAAAACCCTTTTAAATTAACAAGGAACGTCGAACAAACTGACGAAGACCATTACAAAATCACCAATAGAAATAGAGAAACACATTACTACAAGATCCAAATTTCAAAAACAGAAAAAAATTAATAAACTTCCCATTCCACAGGCCCTTGGTTCATCATAATACTCCTCATCACGTTTACAAAAGTATGCCAAACCCAACAACTTCAAATCAACAACATTGTTACTAACCATGGATACCTCTTATTTTCCGATAAATCAATTCAAATCCCTTCAGAATATGAACATCATTGTCTTCGCGTAAACCTTTCCGATATATTAGTTTGGCAAATATCTCCCTTCCGCCGTTTTTGTCTTTTGAATTTCGCGGCTATGTACAAAGCGCTACAGAGCTCGTATCTGGCAATACTATACATAATTTGAAAGGTATTGACATAACCTACAAAACGACGCTATGCATGATTAGTTTGGATATTGCGTTCAACAGTTATAGACGTGTAAACATGGAGTTAGTTCACTAACGCCGAAATTCGCGCTTTTTTAAAGTTTTCCTTCGTTAAAGGCAAATCCGCTAGAGAAACGTTCCGTGAGAATAATGGTGTTTTGGGGGATGGTACTCTATCACTTCGAACCGCGGAGGAATGGTTTCGACGATTCAGAGCCGGTGAAAACGACACCATGGATATGCCAGCCGGCGGAAGACCTGTGACGACAAATACCGATCAAATCATGGAATACATCAAGTTAGACTGGCATGTGGCCTCTCGTGACATCGCCCAGGAGATGGGAGTTAGTCACCAAACCATTTTAAACCATCTGCAGAAGGCTGGATACAAAAAAAAGCTTTGTTTGGGTGCCGCATGATTTGACAAAAAAACCTTCTGGACCGAATCAACGCCTGCGATATGCTGCTGAAACGGAACGAACTCGACCCATTCTTGAAGCGGATGGTGACTGGCGACGAGGAATGGATCACATACGACAATATCAAGTGAAAACGGTCGTGGTCGAAGGCCGGTGAATCGTCCCAAACAGTGGCCAAGCCGGTATTGACGGCCAGGAAGGTTTTGCTGTTTGTTTGGTGGGATTGGAAGGGAATCATCCACTATGAGCTGCTCCCATTTGGCCAGACGCTTAATTCTACCATCTACTGCGAACAACTGGACCGCTTGAAGCAGGCGATCGACCAGAAGCGTCCAGAATTGGCCAACAGGAAGGGTGTAGTGTTCCACCAGGACAACGCCAGATCACACACTTCGTTGATGACTCGTCAGAAGCTAAGGGAGCTCGGATGGGAGGTTTTATCGCATCCACCATATAGCCCGGACATAGCGCCAAGTGATTACCACCTGCTCCTGTCCATGGCGAATGCCATTCTAGATGGAAACAGATTATCGAACAAAACGGCGCATATTTTAACTAAATCCAATCACTGTAACACTAAAAGCATTGAATAAAGAGCAAAAAGGCGGAAGGGAGATATTTTCCAACCTGCTATAATATTTTTTATTATTAAAGGTAAAGAAAGGTATTGGTGACTTCAAGTAATGAGGTACATTTTCTATTGTTACCTCCTTGATCATTAACTACACCCCTCACTTTGAACCCAATATTTTCAACAATATTAATGTTTTTATAAAATTTCGGGGACGAAAATTTTTTTTATAAAATTTGCATTTTTTTAAATACCCCAAATAAAATATACGCAAATGTGGCTTCCCATTTTATTACAGCGATCAATTAAATGCTCTAGTCCATCTATTATATCAACAGATACTTTGTAAGTCAGTTTTTTTTTTATTGCTACTTAATATGCATTCTTTTCAGATTCATTCATTTCTTTAATGGTTTCTTAAAGGGCTGAGTACAAGCATTCGTTGTCTCCCGGCGAGTTCCTTAAATACGTATATGTTAAAGTTATGTAATATATTGGATGCAAAGCATATAGTTGCTTTGGAATCTTCTAAATATTCCCTGCCTAACAAAATGTATTTTTCTGATAACTTATGTAAATAAAATGTTTGCTTTGTCGGACATAGTTTTCTAGGTTTAAATGCAATTTTTGATTTTAAAATAATTTGACCGTTTATTGTGTGTACATCTAATGGAGCTTTTGAGTTAATCGGACAATTGAAAAAATGTTTACTCATCAAATTTATTGATGAACCTGTGTCAATCAAACAGTTGAGTTTGATATCATTCATAGTCATTAGTATGAATGGGTAGCTTCTTCTTCTACTTCTGATTCCGATCCCGAGGCAAATTTTACCTAGTGTCCATTTTAGACTGACCACTGGAACTTTTACGCTGCCTTTTTTGGGGCTGGTTAGTAGTAGAATAAGATGTGGATTTTTGATAATTTAGATCGTTTTGCGCTCTACCTTGGTCTAACTTTTGTTTGAACTCACTGTATGTCGCTTGGTTATTTTCAACTATTTTTGAATTATTACTTGTATAATTATTTTGATTTTGACTTTGCTGTTCTTGAATATGATAAGGTTTTGTACCGTGGTCATTATTATTTCCTTTATTCTTTTGAAATGAATAATAATAATGATTATATTTTTACTACTGCTTTGTGATGTAGATGGACTGTTTGATTTATCTTTAGCTTTTTCTGTATTTAATACAATTGTATCGTAAAGGCCATCCCTTTGCGCTACGTGTCTTAATAACGTTGTTGTTGTAATGTCGTATCTTGCTAAAGTCATGAACATTCTGTATGGAATTCTTTTATAAATTACATTTTTTATAGTATTAGCCATTGCGGCGGTATACAGAGTTGTATTTGTATAATTATTTTCTAGTGATAATTTACTTGAAATTTCAAACATCTTATTTTCTAGTTCTTCTACAAACTTACGAATACTACCACTCCAGTACGTGTTGTAAAGTCTTCTTTGTATGTGATTTGGGTTTTGAATTCATCAACGAGGACTGATCGTAGTTCAGCCCAAGTGTTGCACTGTTGGAGCTGGGACACTTCTTGTGCGTGTCGGGACAGCTGCATCTCGATGGCACTGTAGAGTACACTATGTTCCCTCTTGTCTGTTGTCGGGTATAGAGACATCCCGAAGTCCACACGTCTCACAAATGATGCCAGTTCTCTTGTGGAACCGTCAAATGTTGGGATGTGGCGAATCTGGCCCAAAGCCTGAAATGTAACTCAGATAGAATCATAATTTGTTCACTGGATTGTGCCATGTTTTTGGCTATTGTTGATTTTTGCTTTGAATCACTCGGTAGATTGATACCGGGGTTTTATTTTTTTTAATTTTAAAATTCACCTATCTTCGTAGCGGTCCAATCAATGTTAGATGGGCTACATAACACTGACCTGGTAACAGTCACACTTTTTATTTATTTTGGTGGGTCACACTTTAATGGTCACTGGCAGTTTTTAATTTGTATTAATAGTATCCAACATCGAGAGTTAGATAACTATTCACAAATATTTTGTCACACAGATTCTTTTGCGGATCTGTTTTGTATAAACTGAAGCACAAACGAAACTTTGTTCGCCACGAGCTTCGCTTTATTAATCTCGAACTAATTTATTAGCTCTAAGAGATTATGTTCGGATCCTACCGACTGCGGCAATTACAACTTCGCGGTTTGTTGGTTTATAAAAAAATATTTTTATTAATCAAAAATTTAAGCGAAGGTCGGAAACAAATTTACGTCTTACACAATTGAACTATGAATAAAATCTAAATCTAATTTGCAAAGAGCTTGGATGAGCTTATTTTCTTCTTCATATTGAGCGCACATAGGCTCTCATTTATGTTTACGTTAATTAAGCGCTCTCTTGAGTGGATTGCGCATGGATACAGATCAGCCGAGTTTGAGCTACGTGGAAAGTTTTGACCCTTTAAGCTGTGTAAGCAGTTCTAGTGAGGATAACGAATAAGACTGCGGATGTTTATGTTAAATTGTTTACATCGGCCGAATTTGTTATTTTTACCAAGAAGTTGGGGTTCTTATGTGCTAAAGCACTCTTGGTTTTATATAATTACAACTTCGCGGTTTGTTGGTTTAAAAAAAAAATATTTTTATTAATCATAAATTTAAGCGAACGTCGGAGACAAGTTACACAATGGAAGTATGAATAAAATCTAAATCTAATTTGCAAAGCGAACGCTTAGCAAACCCTTGGCTGAGCTTATTTACTTCTTCATATTGAGCGTACATAGGCTCTCATTTATGTTTACGTTAATTAAGCGCTCTCTTGAGTGGATTGCGCATGGATACAGATCAGCCGAGTTTGAGCTACGTGGAAAGTTTTGACCCTTTAAGCTGTGTAAGCAGTTTTCACCCTTCTAGTGGGAATAACGAATAAGACTGCGGATGTTTATGTTAAATTGTTTACATCGCCCGAATTTGTTATTGTCACCAAGAGGTTGGGTTTCTTATGTGCTAAGGCATTCTTGGTTCTATGTTCTATTGTTGCTAAGTAAGAGAATTATTATAAAGTGGCTGGTATATGTTGTAGATATATGTTATGTGGTTGAGCATTACATATATGTCACTATATATATTTATATTTTTATATATTTATTTTATATATTTATTATTAGTCGTCACTAATTTTTCATTTCTGAGATAGAATGCTGAGCTTTTTTTTTTTGCTTATCAGCTGTCAGAGTGCACTTGCAATGCTTAAAAAGTAAAACTTTTATGAGTTGCTTGTTTTTTTTTGTTTATCAGCTGTCAGAGTGCACTTGCAATGCTTAAAAAGTAAAACTTTTATAAGTATGTTTAAAATATCAATTTTATGCACATAACAGTCATTATTTGAGTGAAACCATAATGAGAAATCGCTACTTCCATTTGTGCACTTAATGCATTGCTCTACAATAAATTGTTTTATACAACGTTGTTTTTTATTATTTCTAAAAATATTTTCAAAAACTTTTGCAAATATTTTGCAAATATTAAAAAAGATCAGATGGTGCCTTTAGTTTTCCATAGTCCGATTCTATCGAGTAGTTTTTCTCAGATGGAGCTGTTAAATGCTCGCTTTCTTTGTAGTGTACGTAGTTCGATAGATTTTTAACTAGTTGGTCTTTTAATAGTGGGTGGTAATTACTAATAAAGAGGACCTTGTACTTCCTTCGCTAGGGATGTGCACTCTTGCTATGCTCGGGACTAGCTCGCCGTAGGTCGGGGTTCTTTTAGCTTAGGATAGTACGAAACGCTACTACATTTTAATAAGTGCGTCTTACTCATAAACAATATTCAAAAGTGGACTACCGATTAATAAAAGAAATGGCTTTATATTGATACTAATGATACACGCCGACACGTGTGAAGATAAGCTACAGATTCTGATAAGTATTGGGAATTTTGGATGTTAATGATTCCCTAAGTCTTTACCCTCCCTACCATGACAATGCTACTTAAAATATTTACATTGTCCCTTGGCCAAGTTCAAAATAACTCTACCTCAAGAAAGTGTTCAACATAAGTACTCGAAAAACCATTAAATCTATTTATTCACAATTCATTCTTTTTCAATATATCTTCAATCATAATTCCATTTATATAAATTCAGTTTAGTAAACGGTTCCATTAAATCTCTTTTACAAACTAACAAATTTTAATCTACGCATAATTACCCTAGTCATTCTCTACTCTTCATTTTCGTTTATATTCAGTGAGTAAAATAAAGTATATAAAAGTAAAGTATAACCAAATAGTCAAAAGTAATTGAATATAAAATTAGCAAATATAGTTACATAACCTTTAGTCAAATGCAGATCCTATTTTATTTAGACGTTCGAGTGGCATTTTGTGGAATTTTAATATAGGTAATTCATAATAGGGTTTTTAATCATTGTTGTTTTGTAGTACTCACGACCTTAAATATCCACTCCATGATGTGCGTAAAGTTGGGCCCAAGTTCACGTTGACATTGTCGAGCTGTAGGTCAAACTTCAAAGGTTCTAAGTTAAATTCTTATTCAAATGCCAAAAGTTCCGTCAATCTGCGAGTATTTAATTATTATTAATCGCAATACAAAAGAAAATCAAGAATCAAAACAAAACACGAAATATAACTGCAGCACTGCAGCGATAAGACCTTAGGAAACCGCTGGCTGCTACGCTGCGCTGCGATAAGACGAAATCACAAAGTTAGACCTCCGTTGGTCATAGGAGATGATCTTCCCTGCGTGATGATGATGATGTCCAAATATAATTAAATCTGCTCCGGTCGTCTAAACTTCTGCATAACTGAATAAACGGGATGAGCTCTAGCCATCCAATATATTTGGCCAGTTATCATTCGGCAGGTGGCCGGTTGCATAACTTGTTGCTGAAGGTTATGTCGCCTCGTGGCCTCTTCTTGGAGCGAACGGGGTTTAAACCATGAGCTGATGCGAGGGTCGACGAGACGGGGGGTAGTCGGCTGTAGAGCAACCAAATGCTCTTATATAGGCCTGGCCTTCCTTACGCCTTGGGGTCGAATCTCGTTGCCACTTTCACACACAAATCGAACACGGAAATTTATTGAAATATCCCACTCTTGTTTTATGAGATTGGATATATATAACTAAATTATATTTTCACGTGTATGTGCAGTTTAAATGGGCAGCGTCAAAAATTGTGAGCGTTCGCCACGAAGTTTAATCCGATAATGATTTAAGCTCTGGGAAGCTGCATGCTGGTGGTCGCTGTTATAGTTTTTCTTTCCCTAACTGTACAATCGTACGATCATATTCTGTCCTGATTGGTCTAAGACAATTCTCTCGCTTTTTGGGTTACACAAAAGCTGCTATAATTTAGGGCGAGGGTGTCTTGAAGAGTTATTGCAGTGTAAAGTTTAGTTGGTCACTACACCACAGATAAGGGTAACGAGACTATTTCAAGGAAGCCTTATCTGAAGAAACTCCTTGTTTTCTAGCTTGTATATCCTTCAAATGGAATACTCCTAATTTCTTTCCTCTCTCATCCTCTAATTCATAGTAGTACGAGCTA
Source organism: Drosophila erecta (assembly GCF_003286155.1). Taxonomy (NCBI): domain Eukaryota; kingdom Metazoa; phylum Arthropoda; class Insecta; order Diptera; family Drosophilidae; genus Drosophila; species Drosophila erecta. The sequence goes on along the minus strand of NW_020825259.1, from coordinate 64,681 downwards.
CGTTTCTTATAAACTTTAGCTGGGATAAATACGGGTGCCAATTTACTACTGAATTCCTTTACTGCATTACTTTGTGTTTTGTTCCGTTCGTAGCGCGAATTTCGCTAGAACACTTTTTTACGTTGTTGTGTTTAAGGAAGTTCTGTGCAGCTAATCCGCCTACACAACTTATTGTTGCTCCAGAATCTAATAAAGCCTTGTAAGTTTGACCCTCTATATTGATATCCGTATAGAGTCTTTGGTCAGAGCTAAGTACTATAGCGGAAATAAGTTTCTGTCGGTCACGACGAACCTTCTTCCAAAATTCTCTCAATCGGCTAGTAGATCGTCTGGGTTTTAAATGAGTCCCTATACTATCTACTTTACCAAATATTTCTCTACGCTTATTATTGTAATTTTGAATTCTTATGTGTAAGGGTATAAAGGAAAAATGAATATCAGGCTGACCTAAAGGTTCTATCTCCTGAAATTCACTGTTTTCAGTGGTTGACTTTGACTTAGCAACTTCTGAATCTACAGATATATCTTGTTGCTCAGAGAAACATCCTTTGGTCGGTTTCCCGGATTACAGTTTGGACAAGTTGGCTTGTATTTTTCTTTAAGTCCGCAACCGTAACAAAATATAATTCTTTTAGCCATACAATCATCGAATCTGTGGCCTTGTTTGTCACAATTCCAACAAGTTGTGGTGTTTCGACGTTGAATTTGGTTTACTTCTTCAGCTACTCTTACTAAACCTGTTTCCTCTTCTTCGGTGGTTAATTCTGCCACGCAGGAGCAATAAGATTTCGGCTTAAACGTCCTGAGATTGTTATAAAACTGTTCATGGAGTTGTGTTCTGTTTGGTATTTTAAGATGCAGCAACTCATGATGTAAGCTAGGCTTCGAATTTCTAACCAATAACTCAACTAATTGTGTTTCGGAAACTCCATTTTGCAGTCTGTCAATCAACCGTTCCATGGTTTCCTGGAAATCTTCATTCACTTCATTTTCTCCTTGCTTGCGTTTTCGGATTCCCTCCCAAATATCATAATCTGTCTCTATATTTTCGAATCTCTTCCTAAATTCGCCACAAAATGTGTTCCAATCGAAATTTGGATTGTTTCGATGAAACTTCTAATACCAATCGCATGCTTTTCCTGCAAACAGAAGGTACAAATGGTCACATAAAAGTCTATAATCATTACCTATATTTTGTTTGGTAAGTGAGCATATCCTGTAAATGAATTCATCTATCCTGATGCTTGTTTTGCTACCGTCGAACTTCAATCCCCATTTTTGAATGATTCCTGATACTTTTTCCGGGCTAACATATGAGCTTGCATTGCTCCTGTTTCCGCCTCTTTCTTCTACATTATTGTCTAAATTCTGAGAATACCGATTTTGATTGGAATTGTTCCTGCTCAAATCTGTATTTGGTTGGACACTGTCAGGTGTGTAATTTGTATGTGTGGGCTGAGATAATTGTAAGTTGTCTAAATGACTTTTAATAGATGTCTCTATAGTCTTCCCTAAATAAGTGGTAAGATTATCCATAAGTTGAGCCTGTTGTTGGCTAACAGTAAACTGTATAAAGTTCATCAACTCTGGTTGAGTACTAAGAGCCATACCGGAATTCGTTGGAGGTTCTGTTAAGATCCTATCCAAATTTCCTCTGTAAGTATTTCTTGTAGACACTCCTCGTCAAGGAGGTGTACCTCGGATCCTGCCTGATCTGGTATTTCCCCTTAATGGGAAAATATCATTATTATCTTGACATTCGCTTACGCCGGATGTGCCAGCTGTTGCAGCATCTAATTCAGCGAACAGAGTGTTAGAGTGAGATAAATTCGATTCGTTGCAATCTGCATTGCAAATTGGACATGTTTGTGTGCTTTTTAAGTGGTTTATAATGCACTTTTTATGAAATGTATGCCTGCACGATGTTGTTGCTGACAAAACGGTTGGTGCTAAGATTTCTTTACATATGGCACAGCTATTTTCAACGCCTTGCGAAACTTCAACTGAATTGCCTGCACTATTCTTGGCTGCCATAATATTGTTGTTAAGATATGTTGTAATTGTTTGGTTCGTCTTTCTTTATGTCAATCACTTCTATCAGAATCTTAGTTGTATCTCTATTTGTTAGTGGATTGTAGCTGGTCTATTGCCTCATGCTTTTATTTACTTGAAAATCGGACCATATACGGACTTATTGAAGTGTAAGTATAATGTATTCCAAAAAATCAAATTGTAAATAAAGTTGAGTAAAGAAACGTATGGTGATGAGCTTCTGTGGATTCGAACAGTTCCACTTGGTCGATCAATTCTCTTTCAAATTGTATCGCATGTTCCTAAGTTTTACTATCCCTTCCAATTAGATACTCTCAATCCAATATGTTAATTTATTGGAATTAGGTATATTGTGCTTTAACTGTGGATGGATTACTTTAGAGCTTAGTGTGCTATAACAAGTTAAGGACTTGTCGAGCTTCACGTCTGGCCAAAAATGTGTAGTACATGTCGGGTCTCACGTCTGGCTTCAAAAATGTGTAGTGTTTGTCGTGTCCCACGTTGGGCGCCAAAAAAATGTGTAGTGTACGTAGTTCGATAGATTTTTAACTAGTTGGTCTTTTAATAGTGGGTGTTAATTACTAATAAAGAGGACCTTGTACTTCCTTCGCTAGGGATGCGCACTCTTGCTATGCTCGGGTCTAGCTCGCCGTAGGTCGGGGTTCTTTTAGCTTAGGATAGTACGAAACGCTACTACATTTTAATAAGTGCGTCTTACTCATAAACAATATTCAAAAGTGGACTACCGATTAATAAAAGAAATGGCTTTATATTGATACTAATGATACACGCCGACACGTGTGAAGATAAGCTACAGATTCTGATAAGTATTGGGAATTTTGGATGTTAATGATTCCCTAAGTCTTTACCCTCCCTACCATGACAATGCTACTTAAAATATTTACATTGTCCCTTGGCCAAGTTCAAAATAACTCTACCTCAAGAAAGTGTTCAACATAAGTACTCGAAAAACCATTAAATCTATTTATTCACAATTCATTCTTTTTCAATATATCTTCAATCATAATTCCATTTATATAAATTCAGTTTAGTAAACGGTTCCATTAAATCTCTTTTACAAACTAACAAATTTTAGTCTACGCATAATTACCCTAGTCATTCTCTACTCTTCATTTTCGTTTATATTCAGTGAGTAAAATAAAGTATATAAAAGTAAAGTATAACCAAATAATCAAAAGTAATTAAATATAAAATTAGCAAATAAAGTTACATAATCTTTAGTCAAATGCAGATCCTATTTTATTTAGACGTTCGAGTGGCATTTTGTGGAATTTTAATATAGGTAATTCATAATAGGGTTTTAAATCATTGTTGTTTTGTAGTACTCACGACCTTAAATATCCACTCCATGATGTGCGTAAAGTTGGGCCCAAGTTTACGTTGACATTGTCGAGCTGTAGGTCAAACTTTAAAGGTTCTAAGTTAAATTCTTATTCAAATGCCAAAAGTTCCGTCAATCTGCGAGTATTTAATTCATTATTAATCGCAATACAAAAGAAAATCAAGAATCAAAACAAAACACGAAATATAACTGCAGCACTGCAGCGATAAGACCTTAGGAAACCGCTGGCTGCTACGCTGCGCTGCGATAAGACGAAATCACAAAGTTAGACCTCCGTTGGTCATAGGAGATGATCTTCTCTGCGTGATGATGATGATGTCCAAATATAATTAAATCTGCTCCGGTGGTCTAAACTTCTGCATAACTGAATAAACGGGGTGAGCTCTAGCCTTCTAATATATTTGGCCAGTTATCATTCGGCAGGTGGCCGGTTGCATAACTTGTTGCTGAAGGTTATGTCGCCTCGTGGCCTCTTCTTGGAGCGAACGGGGTTTAAACCATGAGCTGATGCGAGGGTCGACGAGACGGGGGGTAGTCGGCTGTAGAGCAACCAAATGCTCTTATATAGGCCTGACCTTCCTTACGCCTTGGGGTCGAATCTCTATGCCACTTTCACACAAATCGCAAACGGAAATTTATTGAAATATCCCACTCTTGTTTTATGAGATTGGATATATATAACTAAATTATATTTTCACGTGTATGTGCAGTTTAAATGGGCAGCGTCAAAAATTGTGAGCGTTCGCCACGAAGTTTAATCCGATAATGATTTAAGCTCTGGGAAGCTGCATGCTGGTGGTCGCTGTTATAGCTTTTCTTTCCCTAACTGTACAATCGTACGATCATATTCTGTCCTGATTGGTCTAAGACAATTCTCTCGCTTTTTGGGTTACACAAAAGCTGCTATAATTTAGGGCGAGACTGTCTTGAAGAGTTAAAAATGTGTGGGGATATTAGTTTTACAATTATTATATTAAATTAGTTTACTGAAGGATTTCTACAGTTACCACCTTCTGCTCGAACGCACGCAAATATATTTTCAAGGGGATCCCGGTTAACTCTACTATTTAAAAAGAAAAAATGGTCCGTGTGGTCCCTAAATATATCTTTGACGAATCCAAATATAGCTTCAGTAGTTTGGATCAAGCCATCAAGACAATATATACTATTCCCGTGATATTTAACGTTCCTTAGGTATTCCTGCATTTTCCTTCATTTGTTATTAAATTGAAAGCCACATTTCATGGAGTTTTTGTCAGTTAAAACTCTGCTATTCAAGCAATCAAAGTAATCATTAACTTTTTGGACAAATGCAGCAGTTGAGACTTCAAGTTCGGGACTATTGTGATGAAATTGCTTGTTGTGATTACAAGTCTTAATTGCCGCTGCAACAGTGTGACTAAGCGTCTGAGTTGCCAGACATACCCAAATACTCAATTCTAGTTGGATTAACGTGACTTCTTATTAATTTAGTCATTCTCGTTGCTGATCTCTGATCTAATTCGTATACCTCTCGGATGACATCAAAGTCAACAAGTCCGTCAGGGGTTTCAAAATTAGCTTTCAAAAAATTATTCCTTATAGACTTGAAAATATGGCGGTCATAAAACATATAATATTTTTTATTATTAAAGGTAAAGTAAGGTATTGGTGACTTCAAGTAATGAGGTACATTTTCTATCGTTACCTCCTTGATAATTAACTACACCCCTCACTTTGAACCCAATATTTTCAACAAGTACAAGCATTCGTTGTCTCCCGGCGAGTCTCTTAAATACGTATATGTTAAAGTTATGTAATATATGCTCTAAGCAAACAATTTTTAAGAATCATTCCATCTTGTATTCGTGCCAATAAAAAAAATGAATTTTTTTTATTTTTAAAAATGCGTATATATTATTAAAATTTGGAAAAGCAGTAGCAAACGAGGAGCACTATGTACTTGTCAGCTTTAAGCAAACGAGTTAAGAGGAAGTAATAGAAGAAAGAATACATTTGGCGCGCATTTTTACCCACCCAAAATTGCGCGGTTTTTACAAATATCAAATTAGAATATAAAAAAAAACATTCAACAAAATATATTTGCATTTCAAATACTGAAAATTGATCATTTACATATCAAGTATGCTTTTTTTTTTACTTGTATACTAGTAATTTGTACTAATAAAAATACTAAATATTTAAAAAACTTCATATGCAACCTGTGTATTGCAAAATTGAATTCTTGAGGCAGAACCAGCGCACCTAAGAATTACTGAGATCAAATATATTTATCACGTCGTAAGCTTAATACTCTAACGACATATTTTCTGGTATAAAGTAATTTATTAAAATAATTCGGTATTATTATGTACATTTATTCACCTATTACTATTTCTATGATGTAATTAAATAATTATCGTGCCAAAATAGAGTTTTTTACTTTTTACTTACGAGTACTTTGTACTCGATTGCGAAGTACTTTGTATTTCTGAAGTGAAGGGCATATTTTGTCAAATTTATAATATATGAGCATAAGTGCGCAAACATACAGTGTTCGGCTGCCGCTGTATGCGTACAAGAGAGCTGTTGGCTTGAACAAAAGTTCGAGAGAGCCTGGAGCCAGCTCTAGAGAAAAAAATCGTATGGCGTTTTGCATCTTATTATTCTAGTGTCTTTGGTTGAACGCTTGGCAAACTCTTGGCTGAATTTGTTTATATGGAGCACATGTGGCTCTCTATGTTTAAGTGCACTGCGCTCTTTTAACTTGAGACAAAATTTAAACGACCTCGATAAAGTGCCTGATGTAGTTAAGTGCATACAATAATTTTCTGGTTAGCGAACAGAATTTAATTCATTGAGAAAATCACCTAGTATTGAGTGCCTACGAGGCAAGGAGGGGCAGCCCCAAATATTTCGGTATCCTGCATACCATAAGAAATAAAGTAACAGGTCATTAGAAGTACTAGAATCTTATAATGTGCCGTTGGATTGATCCGCCATATCCAGATGTCTGACTCTGCATTATGCAGATAAACGTGATGTAAACACTTTAGAGCATCAGATGACAACAATGATGCAAAATAGCCAAACGGTAGAAGAGTATAATCAGGAGATTTACAACCATCTCTCCTTGATACTTAACAAGGTAGGATGTATGAATCAGAAAGGGTCATGACTCAGTTCTACAGGGACAGGGCCCTGGATACTTTTGTTATGGGTCTGAGAGGAGACTTACCTAAACTTCTGGGAATTAAAGAACCACAAGATTTGGCCCAAGCATTACACTTGTGCCTAAAGCTTGAGAACCAAAATTTCAGGACCGCTCATGCTGTAGTATACACAAAATAGGTTGGCAAATATCTCCCTTCCGCTTTTTTGCTCTTTATTCAATGCTTTATAAAAAGTGTTACAGTAATCACTTTGCGCTATGTCCGGGCTATATGGTGGATGCGATAAAACCTCCCATCCGAGCTCCCGTAGCTTCTGACGAGTCATCAACGAAGTGTGTGGTCTGGCGTTGTCCTGGTGGAACACTACACCAATTCTGAACGCTTCTGGTCGATCGCCTGCTTCAAGCGGTCCAGTTGTTCGCAGTAGATGGTAGAATTAAGCGTCTGGCCATATGGGAGCAACTCATAGTGGATGATTCCCTCCCAATCCCACCAAACACACAGCAAAACCTTCCTGGCCGTCAATCCCGGCTTGGCCACTGTTTGGGACGATTCACCGGCCTTCGACCACGACCGTTTTCGCTTGATATTGTCGTATGTGATCAATTTTTCGTCGCCAGTCACCATCCGCTTCAAGAATGGGTCGAGTTCGTTCCGTTTCAGCAGCATATCGCAGGCGTTGATTCGGTCCAGAAGGTTTTTTTGCGTCAAATCATGCGGCACCCAAACATCAAGCTTTTTTTTTTGTATCCAGCCTTCTGCAGATGGTTTAAAATGGTTTGGTGACTAACTCCCATCTCCTGGGCGATGTCACGAGATGCCACATGCCGGTCTAACTCGATGTATTCCATGATTTGATCGGTATTTGTCGTCACAGTTCTTCCGCCGGCTGGCTTATCCATGGTGACGTTTTCACCGGCTCTGAATCGTCGAAACCATTCCTCCGCGGTTCAAAGTGATAGAGTACCATCCCCCAAAACACCATTAATCTCACGGAACGTTTCTCTAGCGGATTTGCCTTTAACGAAGGAAAACTATAAAATAGCGCGAATTTCGGCGTTATTGAACTCCATGTTTACACGTCTATAACTGTTGAACGCAATATCCAAACTAATCATGCGTCGTTTTGTAGGTTATGTCAAGACCTTTCAAATTATGTATAGCATTATCAGATACGAGCTCTGTAGCGCTTTGTACATAGCCGCGAAGTTCAAAAGACAAAAAGGCGTAAGGGAGACTTCGGCTGGAGACAGTAATAAAAACATTTCCATCCTTTGCTTCCGAAGGTTTAGGTCGTACTACCTTGTCCACACATAGCATTGATGTAGGAAATGCGAGTCCTGTTAAACAACGGCAGTGGCCAGTTTCACCTGCCATTGAAAAGCTGATGTTCGCTGAAGTGGATAACATGCTAGCCTTAGATGTTATCGAAGAGTCAACTAGCGCTTGGAGCAGTAATTGCGTATTAGTAAAGAAAGGAGACAAGAACCGTCTATGTCTTGATTGTAGAGAGGTAAACAAGGTTACTCAGCGGGACGCATATCCTCTACCTCATATAGACGGCATCTTAAGCCGGTTACCACCAGCTAAATTCATAAGTGGTATCGACATGAAGCATGCATATTGGCAGATACCGCTCGACGAAAATTCTAAGCAATACACTGCGTTTACAATACCGAATAGACCGCTATATCAGTATAAAATGATGCCATTTGGTCTATGTAACGCGGCCCAAACTCTTTGTCGTCTTATGGATCGAGTCATTCCAGCTCATCTTAGGAATAGAGTATTTGTTTATCTTGACGACTTATTAGTTTTGTCTGAGGATTTTGAATCCCATATGCTTTAACTACAGGAGATAGCTTTATGCTTACGTAAAGCAAATCTCACTATCAACGTCAGCAAATCTAAATTTTGTATGAAGGAGATCATATATCTCGGTTTTATAATTGGGAATGGACAAATAAGAACCAATCCAGATAAGGTTAAAGCGATAGTAGAGTTTCCACAACCAACTTCGATTAAGCAGTTGCGGAGATTTCTAGGATTAGCGGGACTTTGCCACTATTAGTTTTCTTTTGACGGAACTGCTTAAAAAGAAGAATACGCTTGAATGGAACGAAGAGGCTTTAACCGCTTTTGAAAACTTGAAATCATGTCTTATTGCCTCGCCAATTCTCATAACACCAGATTTTTCCAAGCAATTCATTTTGTTGTGTGACGCCAGCTTTTTGGTGTTGGTTGCGTACTGGATCAGGAACGAGATGGAGTAGAACTTCCGATTTAGTATATGTCCGAAAAATTTTCCAAAGCGCAACGTAACTATTCATCATAAAAAAAATTCCGCGCGTATATTGAAGGCCAGGATTTCCTAGTCATAACAGACCATGCAGCTCTTAAATGGCTGATGCTCAGAAGGATTTATCAGGAAGGTTAGCTCGATGATCAATGAAGTTGAGAGCGTTTACGTTCACTATAAAACATCGTAGCGGTTCTCAGAACGTCTTTACAGAAACCTTATCCAGACAGAGCGATCCAGTCATCGATGAATTTTGTCAAAATGGACCCACAGTTGACGTAGATTCCCCACATTTCAAATCCACGGAATACTTGGACTTAATAAAGACAATATTTAACAATCAATCAAGATTTCCCGATCTACAAATCAGGGATGGATATATTTACAAAAGAACTACTTTTGTATCAGACGATATAAAGCAAGAAAATCCATGGAAACTATGGATACCTTCGGCTTTAGTACCCGATATATTGTTTCAGGCTCATTATGCACCAAGTTCATCTCATTGTGGCATGAGTAAAACTGTAGAAAAACTAAAAAGATATTTGTTTTGACCATGTTTGGTTACGCAAATACGAAACTATATATCTAATTGTGTAATTTGTCGTACCACGAAAAGTCCAAACACGGTTCTAAAACCGCCAATGGGTAAACCGTTAACCTCAGACAGGCCATTCCAAAAATTATATATCGACCTCTTAGGCCCATACCCTCGCACAAGAAAAGGTCACATAGGTTTGTTGATCGTCGTTGACCATAACACCCGTTTTCACTTTTTGTTACCTCTTAAGAAGTTCACCGCTCCTAAAATCTGTGATTTCCTAAAGGGGGCTATATTCTATACGTTTGGCGTTCCAGAAGTAATACTTTCTGATAATGGAAGTCAGTTTAAGTCAAGCTATTTCCAAGCTTTCCTTACTAGTTTTGGCGTACAGCAAAAACTTACAGCCATATATTCTCCACAGGCTAACGCGAGGAAAGACTTAACAGATCGGTGTTAGCCGCTGTAAGAGCTTATATAGGGAAGGACCACACAAATTGGGATGACAACTTAGACGCTATTAGCGGATCTTTAAGAGCGTCGTTACATAGAAGCACAGATTCGTCACCTTACTTTCTGACACTTGGACAAAATATGATCCTCAACGGCAAGGACTATAGTCTCCTGCGTTTTCTAAATATGTTAGCGGACGACACTCGGTTATCTAAACCGGAGGCTTTAGAACTGCAGAGACGGCAAGCTAAACTGAACCTAAACCGATCACATGAAGAAAACGCGAATAGATACAACCTACGCACTCGGTAGATAGAATTTAAAAACGGCGCTTTCGTTTACGCTAGAAACTTTACACAAAGTAATGCCGTAAAGAAATTCAGTAGTAAATTGGTACCCGTATTATCCCAGCTAAAGTTTATAAGAAACGTAGCTCGTACTTCTATGAATTAGAGGATGAGAGAGGAAAGAAATTAGGAGTATTCCATTTGAAGGATATACAAGCTAGAAAACAAGGAGTTTCTTCAGATAAGGCTTCCTTGAAATAGTCTCGTTACCCTTATCTGTGGTGTAGTGACCAACTAAACTTTACACTGCAATAACTCTTCAAGACACCCTCGCCCTAAATTATAGCAGCTTTTGTGTAACCCAAAAAGCGAGAGAATTGTCTTAGACCAATCAGGACAGAATATGATCGTACGATTGTACAGTTAGGGAAAGAAAAGCTATAACAGCGACCACCAGCATGCAGCTTCCCAGAGCTTAAATCATTATCGGATTAAACTTCGTGGCGAACGCTCACAATTTTGACGCTGCCCATTTAAACTTCATATACACGTGGGAATATAATTTAGTTATATATATCCAATCTCATAAAAACAAGAGTGGGATATTTCAATAAATTTCCGTGTGCGTTTTGTGTGAAAGTGGCAAAGAGATTCGACCCCAAGGCGTAAGGACGGCCAGGCCTATATAAGAGCATTTGGTTGCTCTACAGCCGACTACCCCCCGTCTCGTCGACCCCCGCATCAGCTCATGGTTTAAGCCCCGTTCGCTCCAAGAAGAGGCCACGAGGCGACATAACCTTCAGCAACAAGTCACGCAACTGGCCACCTGCCGAATGATAACTAGCCAAATATATTGGAAGGCTAGAGCTCATCCAGATTATTCCGCTATGCCGAAGGTTAGACGACCGGAGCAGATTTAATTATATTTGCACATCATCATCGTCACGCAGTGAAGATCATCTCCTATGACCAACGGAGGTCTAACTTTGTGATTCCGTCTTATCGCAACGCAGCGTAGCATCCAGCGGTTTCCTAAGGTCTTATCGCTGCAGTGCTGCAGTTATATTTCGTGTTTTGTTTTAATTCTTGATTTTCTTTTGTATTGCGATTAATAATGAATTAAATACTCGCAGATTGATGGAACTTTTGGCATTTGAATAAGAATTTAACTTAGAACCTTTAAAGTTTGACCTACAGCTCGACAATGTCAACGTGAACTTGGGCCGAACTTTACGCACATCATGGAGTGGATATTTAAGGTCGTGAGTACTACAAAACAACAATGATTAAAAACCCTATTATGAATTACCTATATTAAAATTCCACAAAATGCCACTCGAACGTCTAAATAAAATAGGATCTGCATTTGACTAAAGATTATGTAACTATATTTGATAATTTTATATTCAATTACTTTTGACTATTTGGTTATACTTTACTTTTATATACTTTATTTTACTCACTGAATATAAACGAAAATGAAGAGTAGAGAATGACTAGGGTAATTATGCGTAGATTAAAATTTGTTAGTTTGTAAAAGAGATTTAATGGAACCGTTTACTAAACTGAATTTATATAAATGGAATTATGATTGAAGATATATTGAAAAAGAATGAATTGTGAATAAATAGATTTAATGGTTTGTCGAGTACTTATGTTGTGGTAGTACTTATTATGTGGTAGAGTTATTTTGAACTTGGCCAAGGGACAATGTAAATATTTTAAGTAGCATTGTCATGGTAGGGAGGGTAAAGACTTAGGGAATCATTAACATCCAAAATTCCCAATACTTATCAGAATCTGTAGCTTATCTTCACACGTGTCGGCGTGTATCATTAGTATCAATATAAAGCCATTTCTTTTATTAATTTTATTGTTTAATTTTATTTATTTATTTATATTCATTGTTTATGAGTAAGACGAACTTATTAAAATGTAGTAGCGTTTCGTACTATCCTAAGCTAAAAGAACACCGACCTACGGCGAGCTAGACCCGAGCATAGCAAGAGTGCGCATCCCTAGAGAAGGAAGTACAAGGTCCTCTTTATTAGTAATTACCAACCACTATTAAAAGACCAACTAGTTAAAAATCTATCGAACTACGTACACTACACATTTTTGGCGCCCAACGTGGGGCACGACAAACACTACACATTTTTGGCGCCCAACGCGGGGAGCACGACAAGTACTACACATTTTTTGAAGCCAGACGTGAGACCCGACATGTACTACACATTTTTGGCTCAGACGTGAAGCTCGACAAGTCCTTAACTTGTTATAGCACACTAAGCTCTAAAGTAATCCATCCACAGTTAAAACACAATATAACTAATTCCAATAAATTAATATATTGGATTGAGAGCATCTATTTGGAAGGGATAGTAAAACTTAGGAACATGCGATTCAATTTGAAAGAGAATTGATCGACCAAGTGGAACTGTTTCGAATCCACAGAAGCTCATCACCATACGTTTCTTTACTCAACTTTATTTACAATTTGATTTTTTTTTGGAATACATTATACTTACACTTCAATAAGTCCGTATATTGTCCGATTTTCAAGTAAATAAAAGCATGAGGCAATAGACCAGCTACAATCCACTAACAAATAGAGATACAACTAAGATTCTGATAGAAGTGATTGACATAAAGAAAGACGAACCAAACAATTACAACATATCTTAACAACAATATTATGGCAGCCAAGAATAGTGCAGGCAATTCAGTTGAAGTTTCGCAAGGCGTTGAAAATAGCTGTGCCATATGTAAAGAAATCTTAGCACCAACCGTTTTGTCAGCAACAACATCGTGCAGGCATACATTTCATAAAAAGTGCATTATAAACCACTTAAAAAGCACACAAACATGTCCAATTTGCAATGCAGATTGCAACGAATCGAATTTATCTCACTCTAATAACACTCTGTTCACTGAATTAGATGCTGCAACAGCTGGCACATCCGGCGTAAGCGAATGTCAAGATAATAATGATATTTTCCCATTAAGGGGAAATACCAGATCAGGCAGGATCCGAGGTACACCTCCTTGACGAGGAGTGTCTACAAGAAATACTTACAGAGGAAATTTGGATAGGATCTTAACAGAACCTCCAACGAATTCCGGTATGGCTCTTAGTTCTCAACCAGAGTTGATGAACTTTATACAGTTTACTGTTAGCCAACAACAGGCTCAACTTATGGATAATCTTACCACTTATTTAGGGAAGACTATAGAGGCATCTATTAAAAGTCATTTAGACAACTTACAGTTATCTCAGCCCACACAGACAAATTACACACCTGACAGTGTCCAACCAAATACAGATTATTCTCAGAATTTAGACAATAATGTAGAAGAAAGAGGCGGAAACAGGAGCAATGCAAGCTCATATGTTAGCCCGGAAAAAGTATCAGGAATCATTCAAAAATGGGGATTGAAGTAGCAAAACAAGCATCAGGATAGATGAATTCATTTACAGGATATGCTCACTTACCAAACAAAATATAGGTAATGATTATAGACTTTTATGTGACCATTTGTACCTTCTGTTTGCAGGAAAAGCATGCGATTGGTATTAGAAGTTTCATCGAAACAATCCAAATTTCGATTGGAACACATTTTGTGGCGAATTTAGGAAGAGATTCAAAAATATAGAAAAATGAAGTGAATGAAGATTTCCAGGAAACCATGGAACGGTTGATTGACAGACTGCAAAATGGAGTTTCCGAAACACAATTAGTTGAGTTATTGGTTAGAAATTCGAAGCCTAGCTTACATCATGAGTTGCTGCATCTTAAAATACCAAACAGAACACAACTCCGATACGAAGTGCGCAGGCATGAACAGTTTTATAACAATCTCAGGACGTTTAAGCCGAAACCTTATCGCTCCTGCGTGGCAGAATTAACCACCGAAGAAGAGGAAACAGGTTTAGTAAGAGTAGGTGAAGAAGTAAACCAAATTCAACGTCGAAACACCACAACTTGTTGGAATTGAAAACAAGGCCACAGATTCGATGATTGTATGGCTAAAAGAATTATATTTTGTTACGGTTGCGGACTTAAAGAAAAATACAAGCCGACTTGTCCAAACTGTAATCCGGGAAACCGACCAAAGGATGTTCCTCTGAGCAACAAGATACATCCGTAGATTCAGAAGTTGCTAAGTCAAAGTCAACCACTGAAAACAGTGAATTTCAGGAGATAGAACCTTTAGGTCAGCCTGATATTCATTTTTCCTTTATACCCTTACACATAATAAATCAAAATTACAATAATAAGAGTAGAGCGTTCGCGCTGCGAACGGAACAAAAAGCAAAGTAGTGTCAAAACTTATAAGCTAAATTCATAAGTGGTATCGACATGAAGCATGCATATTGGCAGATACCGCTCGACGAAAATTCTAAGCAATACACTGCGCTTACAATACCTAATAGACCGCTATATCAGTATAAAATGATGCCCTTTGGTCTCTGTAACGCGGCCCAAACTCTTTGTCGTCTTATGGATCGAGTCATTCCAGCTCATCTTAGGAATAGAGTATTTGTTTATCTTGACGACTTATTAGTTTTCTCTGAGGATTTTGAATCCCATATGCTTTTACTACAGGAGATAGCTTTATGCTTACGTAAAGCAAATCTCACTATCAACGTCAGCAAATCTAAATTTTGTATGAAGGAGATCATATATCTCGGTTTTATAATTGGGAATGGACAAATAAGAACCAATCCAGATAAGGTTAAAGCGATAGTAGAGTTTCCACAACCAACTTCGATTAAGCAGTTGCGGAGATTTCTAGGATTAGCGGGACTTTGCCACTATTAGTTTTCTTTTGACGGAACTGCTTGAAAAGAAGAATACGCTTGAATGGAACGAAGAGGCTTTAACCGCTTTTGAAAACTTGAAATCATGTCTTATTGCCTCGCCAATTCTCATAACACCAGATTTTTCCAAGCAATTCATTTTGTTGTGTGACGCCAGCTCTTTTGGTGTTGGTTGCGTACTGGATCAGGAACGAGATGGAGTAGAACTTCCGATTTAGTATATGTCCGAAAAATTTTCCAAAGCGCAACGTAACTATTCAGTATCCGAATTAGAATGTCTTGCCGTTATAAAAGGAATAAAAAAAATTCCGCGCGTATATTGAAGGCCAGGATTTCCTAGTCATAACAGACCATGCAGCTCTTCAATGGCTGATGCTCAGAAGGATTTATCAGGAAGGTTAGCTCGATGATCAATGAAGTTGAGAGCGTTTACGTTCACTATAAAACATCGTAGCGGTTCTCAGAGCGTCTTTGCAGACACCTTATCCAGACAGAGCGATCCAGCCATCGATGAATTTTGTCAAAATGGACCTATAGTTGACGTAGATTCCCCACATTTCAAATCCACGGAATACTTGGACTTAATAAAGACAATATTTAACAATCAATCAAGATTTCCCGATCTACAAATCAGGGATGGATATATTTACAAAAGAACTACTTTTGTATCAGACGATATAAAGCAAGAAAATCCATGGAAACTATGGATACCTTCGGCTTTAGTACCCGATATATTGTTTCAGGCTCATGATGCACGAAGTTCATCTCATTGTGGCATGAGTAAAACTGTAGAAAAACTAAAAAGATATTTGTTTTGACCATGTTTGGTTACGCAAATACGAAACTATATATCTAATTGTGTAATTTGTCGTACCACGAAAAGTCGAAACACGGTTCTAAAACCGCCAATGGGTAAACCGTTAACCTCAGACAGGCCATTCCAAAAATTATATATTGACCTCTTAGGCCCATACCCTCGCACAAAAAAAGGTCACATAGGTTTGTTGATCGTCGTTGACCATAACACCCGTTTTCACTTTTTGTTACCTCTTAAGAAGTTCACCGCTCCTAAAATCTGTGATTTCCTAAAGGGGGCTATATTCTATACGTTTGGCGTTCCAGAAGTAATACTTTCTGATAATGGCAGTCAGTTTAAGTCAAGCTATTTCCAAGCTTTCCTTACTAGTTTTGGCGTACAGCAAAAACTTACAGCCATATATTCTCCACAGGCTAACGCGAGAAAAGACTTAACAGATCGGTGTTAGCCGCTGTAAGAGCTTATATAGGGAAGGACCACACAAATTGGGATGACAACTTAGACGCTATTAGCGGATCTTTAAGAGCGTCGTTACATAGAAGCACAGGTTCGTCACCTTACTTTCTGACATTTGGACAAAATATGATCCTCAACGGCAAGGACTATAGTCTCCTGCGTACTCTAAATATGTTAACGGACGACACTCGGTTATCTAAACCGGAGGCTTTAGAACTGCAGAGACGGCAAGCTAAACTGAACCTAAACCGATCCCATGAAGAAAACGCGAATAGATACAACCTACGCACTCGGCAGATAGAATTTAAAAACGGCGATTTCGTTTACGCTAGAAACTTTACACAAAGTAATGCCGTAAAGAAATTCAGTAGTAAATTGGCACCCGTATTTATCCCAGCTAAAGTTTATAAGAAACGCAGCTCGTACTACTACGAATTAGAGGATGAGAGAGGAAAGAAATTAGGAGTATTCCATTTGAAGGATATACAAGCTAGAAAACAAGGAGTTTCTTCAGATAAGGCTTCCTTGAAATAGTCTCGTTACCCTTATCTGTGGGTGTAGTGACCAACTTAAATTAAGTCCTTAAATCGCCCTAAATTATAGCAGCTTTTGTGTAACACAAAAAGTGAGAGAATTGTCCTTCACTAATCAGGACATAATATGATCGTACGATTGTACAGTTAGGAAAAGAAAAGCTATAGCAGCGACCACCGGCATGCAGCTTCCCAGAGCCTAATTCATTATCGGATTAAACCTCGTGGCGGACGCTCACAATTTTTGACGCTGCCCAATTAAACTTCATATACACGTGGAAATATAATTTAATTATATATTAGTTTGGCAAATATCTCCCTTCCGCCTTTTTGTCTTTTGAATTTCGCGGCTATGTACAAAGCGCAACAGAGCTCGTATCTGGCAATACTATACATAATTTGAAAGGTCTTTGTTTGGATATTGCGTTCAACAGTTATAGACGTGTAAGCATGGAGTTCACTCACGCCGAAATTCGCGCTATTTTAAAGTTTTCCTTCGATAAAGGCAAATCCGCTAGAGAAACGTTCCGTGAGATTAATGGTGTTTTGGGGGATGGTACTCTATCACTTCGAACCGCGGAGGAATGGTTTCGACGATTCAGAGCCGGTGAAAACGACACCATGGATAAGCCAGCCGGCCGAAGACCTGTGACGACAAATACCGATCAAATCATGGAATACATCGAGTTAGTACATTAGTAACAAATTAATTGAAAAATAACAGCCACTTACCCAAGTCTAATATCACCTCCAGCTCCTGTTGACCTGAAAATAAAGAAAAATATTAAATCAAAATACTTACACTAAAATTGGAGCACCCACTGCACGATCTGCTTGCTGGGTTCTGCTCGGTTCGCCGTGGCATCCTGGCGACAGCTTCCTGCAGGGGGAACACCCAGGACACAATGCTGAAATTAACAGACACACAATAATTTAAAATATGCACATTTAAATCGTAGCACCCACCGCATGATCTGCTCGTCGGGCTCTGCTCGATTCGTCGCGGCATCCTGGCGACAGCTTCCTGCAGTGTGCTCACCTTGCTCGCATTGCTGAAATTAATAGAACAACATTAAATTAAAATATGCACATTTAAATTGAGCTCCTACCGCACGATCTGCTTGCCGGGCTCTGCTCGATCCGTCGCGGCATCCTGGCGACAGCTTCCTGCAAGGGGCTCACCCTGGACTCACTCTCTGTCATGACGAGGACTGAAAGGCTAGAAAAAAAAAAAAACAACTCAAATCAGCCAACAAATAAATTATAAACATATCAGCCACTTAACTAATCCCAAATCCATCCCTTCCAAGACCTTGGACGTTGAGACGACTACATTCCTTCGCACAGACACCGCTTGCTAAAAGATATAAAATTAACAACAAGCATAAACACCCGCAAATAATAATATAATACTCACCCAAACTGGCTGCATTCACACCCTTACATAAAGACTGAATACTATCCCAAGGCTTAAATCATCTCTAGTCGCTTGTCCTGAAAATAAAAGACAACATTAATTAAAATTCACATTGAAATTGTAGCACCCACCGCACGAGCTGCTTGCTGGGCTCTGCTCGACTCGTCGCGGCATCCTGGCGACAGCTTCCTGCAAGGGGCTCACCCTGGACTCACGCTCTGTCATGACAAAGACTGAAAGGCTAGAAAAAACAACTCAACAAATAAATTATAAACATATCAGCCACTTAACTAATC
Source organism: Drosophila erecta (assembly GCF_003286155.1). Taxonomy (NCBI): domain Eukaryota; kingdom Metazoa; phylum Arthropoda; class Insecta; order Diptera; family Drosophilidae; genus Drosophila; species Drosophila erecta. The sequence goes on along the minus strand of NW_020825259.1, from coordinate 46,193 downwards.
CCAAATCCATCCTTTCCAAGACCTTGGACGATGAGACGACTACAGTCCTACGCACAGACAAGCTTGCAAAAAATAAAGAAAATCAACAAGCAATACACCAGCAAATTTATTATATTTATTTAATATACTCACCAAATTTGTATGTAATGCATTTCATATCCTGTCGACGCGACGGCCATGACAACGAATTCCATGCCTGGTGGCTCCAAGCTACTGCTTCTGCAGCGGCGCCTGCAATGCAGCGGCCCAGAGGCACCCAGATGACTCACTGTGGGGAGACGCTTCCCCACCCACAGGAACCGCCAGAAACACCGACGACCCTCGGGTTGCTGGAGGCGGCAACCCATGGCAAGGAACCTGGCCATCCAGCGCTGCTGAGACGACCCACGACCTCGGAACCAGGGCCTGAGGCTCCAAGAAGCCACTTCAGGCGAAGTGGAACTTGACGCGGAACCACGGACTTACCCAAGGACTGACGGATGCGTGGGAAGCAGCTGTTTCTTCCGGCGATGACCCAGGGATCCACCAGCGACACGGCGCTCCCGTCCTTCAGGCGGGGGTACCTGAAATTATAAAGAAAAACACAATTGTTAAACCTCTGTAAATGTTTTGCAAAATTCAAAATGTATACAAACAAACAAACACATGTTAAAGTTACCAACTCTTGCCAATGTACAAAGAAAATACTAACCTAGTATACTTACCTTTTACTAACATTATTGTCCATTTCCAAAACTCACCTCCACAATGTTAAACTCAAAAATGTAAATTCTTGTACCTATATATTGCATATCTATGTAATCAAAGGCAAATAAATTGTGGAAACGGTTCAGAATATTCTGATTCTGCTCCGTCCCTCCACCATGCAAAGTAAAAAAAAAAAAAATAAAAAGTAAAAATAAGCTCCGTCCCTCCACCATGCAAAGTAAAAATAATTAAACATAAATAAATAAATAAATTACAAATAAATAAATAAATTAATTAATTTATTAATAAATAATTTAATAAATAAACAAATAAATTAAATAAATAAAACAGAAGTGAAAATCAGTCTAAAGCAAATCACAAAGTTAACATATACTTACCGGAGAATCATTTAAACAATTAAAACAGACACTCAAACGCAAAAGAAATAAACCGCGAAATCTCGGCATCATCCATACATACAAAGAATGCTACAGCATAACTATAAGGTGCAAAGGTGCTATAAAAAAGTAAAGAACAGCCAAGTCAATTCACAAAGCAAACGTATTTAAAGTGAAGTAACAATTAAACATAAATAAAAGACACTCACACGCAAAAGAACTAAAACCGCGAAAACTCGGCATCACCCACACCACCAAAGAAAGCTGCAGCAACAATCAAAAGGAGAAGAGGTGCTATAAACTGGAGAGAGAGGAAAACTGCCAGCAGACAAATTAAAGAGAAGACAGGGAGGCGAATAAAAACGGAGACGACAAAACTCGAGGACCCGCAACAAACTAAAAGCCAGGGTATTTATACCTACATGTATCGATTTTTAAAACTCTAAAATTAAAAAAAAAAAAAAGAAAACCATGTCAAATTTCACACTTCCTGACCATTTATCTGACGACGAGATCATCTCAATTATCTCGTCCATGTCAGACGACTCTGTAGTAAGCATCAGCAATTCTCTACTAGACAGATTGATCGTGCGGTCAGGGAAAAATATAATTAAAAACGTAATATACCCTCCCAAAACTGCCATAAAAACTGCCAATTCCCCTTCACATAAGGGGAAAGAGAGTGAGAACACCCAGAAAGCCCAAGCAAACCCCCTCTCGCACACCAATACCAATGCAGACACCATTGGCGCCAAAGGTGGCGTCTCTTTGCTTTCCCCTCTCCACACAAACATGGGGAACGATCTCACCACAGTAACCCATACTAAGGTTACTGTTCCCACCGCCATGAAAGATGCCCGAAGAGAGAATCAAACAGAAATCGCCCCACACACTAACACAGCCGCAGTAACGAATACGGACGCAGACGACAAAGTCAACTCTAATGACAACGCTTCGGAGATTTTCCCCACACTGCCACACAGAGAAAACAGCATGGAGAAAAACCTCAGCACCTCCACCAAGATCGGTGCCCACGACACTTCTCCCCTCTCTCACCCACACATACACACAAACAAGGCGTGTGGAAGTTTTCGAAGACGGCTGCATCATATTGGCGCTCCCGGAAAAACTCCAAAATTTTCCGCGCTGAGCCAGCGGGGACGCGCCAGGGGCTGCGGCCTATATCAGCGATGCTGTCCAGTGCACTTACCCGGTGAGGTCACGATCTCCGGAGTTCCATGGACCGTCCGCCGGCTGAGACCTCCAGGGCCATGGGATAGGTCAGGGTGAGAGAATTATTCGGAGCTTTCTCTTCAGTTTTCTCTTTCGTCCCCTTTCTTTTTTTTTTGTGTGTGCAACGCGTGATGCAATGTCACGCCAGCTGATCTAAGTCAGCTGTTTACCCAGTGTTGGAAAACGACAGCCGCAAGCGTCTCCAACCACAGGTGGCGCTGTGGTTTGCGGGGACTTCTTATCGCTAACTGTCAACAGCTACTTGCTATGCAACTCGACAAACGATCTTGGCGCTGGTTGTAGCATACTTTCCTGGGCTGCTGATGAGAATCCTTGACGACAACTCATGGAATCACAGTGATAATTGACCCAAAAGACTCGGGCTCGTAGTTATAGGTGTTAAAAGCCAAGGAGCAGACCAATAGCCAACCCCACCGCGCACGCGGGACACCCAAAGCAGGGGCACTGGCGACCGAGCTGGAGCGGTATAACTCCCACCGGGGAAGAACCCTTTTCCCACTTCTCACCATCTCACCGAAATCCACGGAGCGTCTGACCCATAATGGGCGGCTCCGTGGTCTGCGTCTGTGCCACAATGGCCGGCAGTAATTTAAACCTGGCAGTAGGTATAAACTGCAAAACAAACCTGGCAGTAGGTATAAAATGCGTGCACGAGTAAAGAATGTCGATTATTAACAGCACTACTCCAGGTGGTAACCAATCAGTTGGCAATCCACCCGTGGAAAACTCCACGGCAGGGGCACGGATTCTGGAGGCCCCAAATCTCATTCTGAACCAACCTGGCGAGGTGGTGGCAAGCTTGGCCGCCTCGACAGTGAAAGCAACAAGCCAACAAGAGAAGGGTATGGACAACGCGGGGGCTTTCCTAAGCAGTAGGAAAATCCTGCGCTCGCCGATCCTGCCAAGGGCACCTGCGCCGCTACAGGCGGGCGGGTCCAACCTTGCCGAGGGAGTAGATATGCAGGACACGCCAAAGCGGGCTCGGACCCCAAACAGCCCCTCCGGATCGAGTCGAAAAACACCCCCAAAGAGGACGAAGGCCGATAGACAGCTCCTGTGTGCCGGTAAGCTGACAGAAATCGGACTGGTCTTGGATCAGCTTATGATCCTGACCAATGTCAAGCAGGTGCGACACATCAACGTCCAGATGAAAGCGATGTTCGCCAAAATGAAGGCCCTTCAGGAGGACGCCAGCAGGGAGCTGGAAATGGAGTATGAACCAGGAAACGCACCTACGAATGCCTTGCCGGGATGCCCCAAGTGCGGGGGTAGTAAAGCGAAAACCGTGGATAAGCTACAACAAACAAACCCCAGCCCAAAAAGAGACAGCTTCGCACAAACGGACGCTCCCTACCCGTCGAAGCAGCACTCAAGAAGCCCAGGGGCAGCCCAAGCCCCACAGAGGGTGAAGCCGAGGGAGAAGCGAGCCAGCCCTCCAAAGCGGCAGGCGAAGATAGCGGAGAAAGCAACGGCACAGCAAGCTGAAACTCAGAGTCGTGGCAAGCTAGACGCGTGGACGAAGGTGGAGGCGAGGAAGAAAGCACGCTTGACGCGGAGACCCGACGCGGTGATTGTGGAAGCAAAAGGCAAGACCTACAGCGAGGTCTTGGCTTTGGTTACGAGGCGAAGTGACGGCCAACTGCAGGAGCTTGAAAAGAGTGTCCACAAGGTCCGCTGCACAGCGAGCGGGAGCTTACTGCTCGAGCTGAACAGGGATGGCGACAGAAAAGCAACGCTGATGAAGAGCGATCTAGAGGCAGTATTGGACGGAGTTGCGACTGTGCGAGCGCTGTCAAAGGACTCGAGGATGCAGTTCCTATCGGTTAACGACTTGGACCCACTAGTCGCTGCAGAGGACCTTTCAAAGGCGTTGGCGGACCAGTTTAATATTGACCCAAGCTCAATAAAGCTGAGAAGCCTTCGACCCTCCTTCAGAGATACCCAAACGGCAACAATAGGCCTGCCGTGTAGGGAGGCGCAAGCGGTCCTGGCCAAGGGTAAGCTGAAGGTGGGATGGACAGTCTGCAGAGTCAAGGAGAGCGAGGCTAGACCTATGTGCTTCAAGTGCCTGGAGTTCGGCCACATTGCGGTACGATGTAAGAGCCCTGCAAATCGCAGCGACTGCTGTCTCAAGTGCGGACAAACCGGGCACAAGATAGCCAGCTGCACACAAGAGGCCAAATGCTTCCTATGCACCAGTGCCAGGAAAGCCGACGCAAAGCACATCGCGGGTAGCAGAAGATGCCCTATGAGTACCAAGCCACTGAGAAAGTGAAGATTATCCAAATTAATCTCAACCATTGCGAAGCTGCGCACCACCTGCTGAGCCAAACCATGCGCGAAACTCAAGCCGACGTTGCTCTTATTAGCGAGCCATATATAAGAACCCCGGGGATGGACTACATACTCGACGAGACAAGGAGCGCCGCGATCCTGACAAACGGGGTAAGCCGACCAAGGAACCTGCGCATCGGCTCATTCTATGTCCGGGGGGTGGTTGGTGACCTGTGCCTGTACAGCTGTTACCTACCACCACGCCTAACCCTTCAGGAGTTTTCAGCAATTATAGAGGATCTGGCTAACGACGCAAGAGGAGAGCGGAACGTGGTCATCGCGGGGGACTTTAACGCCTGGGCGGAAGAATGGGGCTCAGTCCACACGAACGCAAGATGACGAACCCTCCAGGAAGCGTTCGCGTCGCTGGAAGTTGCTCTCTTAAATACGGGATCGGAGCACACCTTCAGCAGAGCTGGAGCCGGGTCGGTAGTGGACCTTACCTTTTGCAGTAGCTCGCTATTCCAGCGCGCACAGTGGTCCCTCAGCGACGTATACACGGCCAGCGACCACAAAGCGATAATCTGTGACCTTACCAGCAGAAGACGCACCGCAGCCCCACCAACGCAGAGGCAATTCAATCCAAGGACGCTCCAGCGGGACACGTTCCTAAGGGAACTTGGGAATCCTGACATCGGCGGGAACGCAGTGGACAGCGTGGAGTGTCTCACTCGAGCAGTTGAGACGGCATGCAGAGCCAGTATGAAGGTGTCGAGGAGCCATCACCGTCATCGGGAGCCAGTCTATTGGTGGACAGAGGAGATCGCAGAGGCTCGCAGAAATTGCCTACGGGCAAGACGGCGTCAGCAAAGGGAGCAGGGCCTCCCCAACAACGAGTTCCGGAGGCAAGAATACGCGGTAAACCGTCGGATCCTGAAGAGACTCATCAAGCAGTCAAAAAGGAGATGCTTCCTGGATCTATGCGATTCAGCCGAGCAGGACCCATGGGGATCAGCGTATAAAATAGTAATAAAAAAGCTAAGTCAAGCGAAACCTCTGAAAGCCGGAGACGCCGCCCACATGACGGCGATCGTGGAACACCTGTTCCCAGCAATGCCCTTGGCTCCGCAAGCTGCAGACGCGGCTCCTGCGGACGCATCGGCACTGATATTCACATCGGACGAAATACGCAAGGTAGCCAGGGATTTGCCATCGGGAAAAGCACCAGGGCCAGATGGAATCCCGGACATCGCCATCAAGCTAGGAATGAACGAGCACCCGGAAGCCTTCGCAAAGGTTTTCAACCAGTGCCTCACGGAAGGCCTTTTCCCAAAGCGCTGGAAGAGACAGAAGCTGGTACTTCTTCCAAAACCAAACAAGCCTCCCGAGAGTCCATCGTCATACAGGCCGATATGCCTGATTGACCACTTGGGCAAAGCTTTCGAGCGATGCCTGAGCGGTAGACTGCAGGTAGCCATCTCCGCTGCAGGGGACCTTTCGCCAATGCAGTTTGGCTTCAGGAAGGCGAGATCTACCGTGGACGCGATCGCTACAGTGAAGGAGATCGCCTCGAAGGCAGTGCAAGGGACCAGGTGGCAAGGAGGCACCAAGGAGTACTGTCTAGTGGTGACACTAGACATCCGTAATGCTTTCAATTCGGCAAGATGGGACGTCACCATAGGAGCCCTACGGAACCTAGGCGTACCGGATGCATTAGTGGGCATTCTTAAGTCATACTTCAGCGACCGAGTACTAGTCTACGACACAGAAGGGGGCACACTGGAGCACAGGGTAACCTGCGGAGTCCCACAAGGCTCAGTACTTGGGCCACTGCTGTGGAATGCAATGTACGACGGGGTGCTGAGATTACCACTACCAGGAAGAACCAAGGTGATCGGCTTCGCCGACGATATTGCCATAGTAGTTGTGGCAAAAACAGTTCGGGAAGCCGAGGGCCTTGGTAATGCATCTATCTGCACCATAGTGGAGTGGCTCACATCGGTCGGGCTAGATATCGCAGACCACAAAACGGAGGCCGTGCTGATATCCAGCCGCAAGAAGGTCGAGACAGCCACCATCCAAGTCGGTGGCGCCACCATCACGTCGGTAAGGGCAATCCGGTATCTTGGAATTATGCTAGACACCAGATTGTCGTTTAAAGAACACCTGGCGGAGACAAATCGGAAGGCGGCGAGCGTCGCTAGGGCCCTAGCACGAATAATGCTCAACTGCAGGGGCCCTAGGCAGGGACGCAGGCTTCTGCTACAGTCTGTCTGTAGGGCGACAGCACTATACGCAGCCCCCATATGGGCCGAAGCTACCAACAGGCAGTCTTACATCAGGGGCCTGGAAGCGACGCACAGACTGTGTGCCCTGAGAGTGTGCTCCGGTTTCCGGACAATATCGGATGACGCAGCCCAGGTCATAGCTGGGACCATCCCAATAGACTTGTTGGCGGTAGAGGCAAAGGAGATCTTCGACGCGATTAAGCAGATCGGAGAAGAGTGCAGTACTGCTCAGAGGCGAGCCATAAAAGCCAACGCCAGAGCTCATAGCTTGGAAAGGTGGCAGAGTCGGTGGCAGCAGTCGACGAAGGGGCGATGGACCCACAGGATTATCCCGGACGTGACCAGATGGACCCTAAGACGCCATGGCGAGGTTAACTTCTGGCTGACCCAGATCCTAAGCGGTCATGGGTGTTTTAGAAGCTACCTAACCAGGTTCGGCCACGATGATGACCGCAACTGCCCAGAATGCGGCGTCGAGGAAACTGCCGAGCACATCATTTTTAATTGCCGGAGATTCGACCGCGACCGGGAAGGCTTAATGGGGAATATAATGGAGCCGTCGACCCTAGGGGAGCGCATGATCTCGGACCAGCGTTTCTGGGACCAGTTCAGCAAGTTCGCTGCGGACTCGATGAAGCGGTTGCGTGCAGCTGAGAGGGAAAGAGCCAGAATACGCCCACCGGATTAACTCAGAGCGCACCCTGGCCCTGCGAAGCATAGCCTAGCGGTAGTACCGCAGGGACTCCAGGATCTACCTTGTTCCTTTTATTCCAAACAACCCGAACCCCTCCTCCTCCTCCCTCCCCAACCACCCGCAAACGTGTATATATTTGTATATCCTCAATCAACCCAAATAAAACCTGATTTAAAAAAAAAAAAAAAAAAACCAACTCAAACCCAGGCAGCCGCTCTATTCTTCCCTCTCTTAAATACACAGACTCACACTATAATAAAGCAATTTCAACTGACATCGGGGAAAAAATCTCCCCACATACAAATACAGAAAAATGCAGCGACATTAATCAAGGGGATATCCAACAAACTTGCAACTATTATTTGCTGAACTCAAATCCCAAACCGGACATATCTAAACCTACTCTAAAAAAGAAACCCACACAGCCTGCTGAAATTTCCGGAAAGGCAGCAGTTTCCCCCCCACAAAAAAGGCTTCCTCCTACCCACTCGGCCCAGGTTAACTCTAAATTAAACCCTAACTCAAAGCACAAAATTAACCCCACGTCTACAGCTGAAAATCAGCCACAAACCCGCACCCCCAAACGACCAGCAACCAGAAGGGGCCTGTTTATTCAAACACCCACGAACACTGACGAGCAGCCCAGGAGTTTTTCTGAAGTCGTATCCGGTACCAAACAAGGTGTAATGCCACACACCGGCAAAACACCTCTGAAGAAAACTCCCTAGAAAAGGACAAACGGGGACCTCGACTGTTCAACTTTTAAAACGCCTAATAAAAGGGCCTGTGGACCTGCTACTACCATGTCTGCTAGCAGATCCCCCCCCCTCACCACACCCGTTTTTAAAAGAAAAACAGCGAAACCAATAGTCAAGGAAACTAGAACCAAAACTGCAAGGATGCAGCAAGAAACGTAAATGAACGACAGGTCCCGATATCTCGAAAAAATTTCCCAAGACTGCCCTATAGTACAGCTTTCAGCAGCAAATCACCCACATTTACACGCCAGGAAGCCTCAAGTCGAGAAAGGCGTAACCCTTTCGACGCTAGAAACAAGGACGCGAGGTCCTTCCAGCCCAGGACCTCCTCACATGACGCGATTATACGAAAAAGGATAAATAGGTGGCGAAAAAGCACCGACAAAGGGTCAAAAAAAGACAACTCAAAACCGCAACAGTCAAACAGGAACAAAAACGCAGCCACCAGACACTTGGCTAAATTTCAAGAGAAACTACAAAAACAAACACCCCCCAGTCGAAAAAGTCCACCCACAACCAGCCTAGCTGCTAGAGCTAAATTAACGCTCAGAGGCAAAGCAGAAGCTACAAACACCCCCTCCCCCATGGACGCGCAATCATTTATCCAAGCAAGCTACGCTGACAACTCATACTCCAATTTAGCAAATCGAGTAGAAAACCTAGAAACGAAAATAAACAAACTAACGGACACTCTAACCAAGCTCTTGGAGGTTCAAACAAACTCAAATATTTAAATAATAGCAACTAATAGTTATTTAATACAAATCCTTAAATAACTTATAATATTATACAAAGGAAGGGTATTACATATATAAACATACAAAACTCATAAAATAAAACTTATAATATAAAATATCCAGACGATCGAGACTGCTGCTCCACTCCCACTCGACACCGAGACTTAAAAGACAAGGCTCTAGCCCGGCCCTGCTTCTCCAAGATTGGGCACCTAGACCGCAGCAGGCCTGTAAACCTAAAACAAACTAAATAAATTAGCAAAGATATAATGATCACACAAAATAAAAGTCTTACCCTTCCCTCTCCATTGCCAAAGAAGCTGTGAAACAAGCAGCCAACCTCCAACTCCTCAGTCATTCCTCGATCCAAAAGACCTAAAACCAAAGAAAATAAAAATTAAATAATACAAATTAGTAGCAAATTAATTTGAAAAATAACAGCCACTTACCCAAATCCAATATCATCTCTAGCTCCTGTTGACCTGAAAATAAAGAAAAATATTAATTGAAAAATAACAGCCACTTACCCAAATCCAATATCATCTCTAGCTCCTGTTGACCTGAAAATAAAGAAAAATATTAAATTATAATACCCACACTAAAATTGGAGCACCCACGACTACTGCCATGCAAATACAGATATTTTACTACTCACACTGAAAGTGGAGCTCCTACTGCAGATATGTTCGCCGGGCCCTGCTCGATCACACCGCTGCATCCTGGCGACAACATGCTGCAAAGGACCCACTTAGGCCGAGTTTCCTGCCACAGGACGGATATTTGAAAACCTAGAAAAAAAAATATTCAAATTAGTAGCAAATTAATTGAAAAATAACAGCCACTTACCCAAGTCCATTATCATCTCTAGCACCTGTCGACCTGAAAATAAAGAAAAATATTAAATTAAAATACTTACACTAAAATTGGAGCACCCACGACTACTGCCATGCAAATGCAGATATTTTACTACTCACACTGAAAGTGGAGCTCCTACTGCAGATATGTTCGCCGGGCCCTGCTCGATCACACCGCTGCATCCTGGCGACTGCATGCTGCAAAGGACCCACTCAGGCCGAGTTCCCTGCCACAGGACGGATATTGAAAATCTAGAAAAAAAAATATCCAAATTAGTAACAAATTAATTGAAAAATAACAGCCACTTACCCAAGTCTAATATCACCTCTAGCTCCTGTTTACCTGAAAATAAAGAAAAATATTAAATCAAAATACTTACAATAAAATTGGAGCACCCACTGCACGATCTGCTTGCTGGGCTCTGCTCGATTCGTCGTGGCATCCTGGCGACAGCTTCCTGCAGGGGGTTCACCCAGGACACAATGCTGAAATTAACAGACAACATTGATTCAAAATTTGCACATTGAAATTGTAACACCCACCGCACGATCTGCTTGCTGGGCTCTGCTCGATTCGTCGTGGCATCCTGGCGACAGCTTCCTGCAGGGGGCACACCCAGGTCGCAAAGCTGAAATTAACAGACACACATTAACTAAAATATGCACATTGAAATTGAGCTCCTACCGCACGATCTGCTCGCCAGGCTCTGCTCGATTCGTCGCGGCATCCTGGCGACAGCTTCCTGCAAGGGGCTCACCCTGGACGCACTCTCCATGACGAGGACTGAAAGATAAGGAAAAAAAACATCAAATCAGTCAACAAATAACTAAATACATATTAGTCACTTACCTAATCCCAAACTCATCCTTTCCACGACTTTGGACGATATGACGACTACTTTCCTATGCATTGACACAGCTTGCTAAAAAAGAAAGAAAAATTAAAACAAGCAAAACATCTCCAAATAACATTATATATAATTATATACTCACCCAATTTGTATGTAATGCATTTCATATCCTGTCGACGCGACGGCCATGAAAACGAATTCCCGGCCTGGTGGCTCCAAGCTTCTGCTTCTGCAGCGGCGCCTGCAATGCAGCGGCCCAGAGGCGCCCAGATGACTCACTGTGGGGAGACGTTTCCCCACCCACAGGCACCGCCAGCAACCCCGACGACCCTCAGGTTGCTGGAGGCGGCAACCCATGGCAAGGAATCAGGCCATCCAGTGCTGCTGTGACGACCCACGACCTGGAAACCAGGGCCCGAGGCTCCAAGAAGCCACCTCAGGCGAGGTGGAACTGGACGCGAAACCTCGGACTTACCCAAGGACTGACGGATGCGTGGAAAGCAGCTGTTTTCTTCCGGCGATGACCCAGGAATCCACCAGCGACACGGCGCTCCCGTCCTTCAGGCGGGGGTACCTGAAATTATAAAGAAAAATACAATTGTTAAATCTTTGAAAATTCTTTGCAAAACTCAAAATGTTTACAAACAAACAAACACATGTTAAAGTTACCAACTCTCGCCAATGTACAAAGAAAATACTAACCTAGAATACCTACCTATCACTAACATTATTGTCCATTTCCAAAACTCACCTCCACAATGTTAAACTCAAAAATGTAAATTCTTGTACCTATATATTGCATACCTATGTAATCAAAGGCAAATAAATTGTGGAAACGGTTCAGAATATATTGATTCTGCTCCGCCCCTCCACCATGCAAAGTAAAAAAAAACCACCATGCAAAGTAAATAAAAAGTGAAAGTTAACTAAGTTAATTAAATATAAATAAATAAAATATAAATAAATAAATAAATAAATTTATTAATAAATAAATTAATAAATAATTAAATAAACAAATAAATTAAATAAATTAAATAAATAAAAATAAAAGTGAAGAACAGTCTAAGCAAATCACAAAGTTTACATATACTAATCGGAGAATCATTTAAACAATTAAAACAAACACTCAATGCAAAAGAAATAAACCGCGAAACCTCGGCATCATACATACATACAAAGAAAGCTGCAGCATAACTATAAGGTGCAAAGGTGCTATAAAAAAGTAAAGAACAGCCAAGTCAATTCACAAAGCAAACGTATTTAAAGTGAAGAAACAATTAAACATAAATAAAAGTCACTCAAACGCAAAAGAAATATACAGCGAAAATTCGGCATCACCCACACCATCAAAGAAAGCTGCAGCAGCAACCAAAGGGAGAGAAGGTGCTATAAACTGGAGAGAGAGGAAAACTGCCACCAGCCAAATCAAAGAGAAGACAGGGAGGCGAACGAAAACTGAGACGACAAAACTCGAGGACCCGCAACAAATTAAAAGCCAGGGTATTTATACCTACATGTATCGATTTTTAAAACTTTAAAATTTTAAAAAAATTAAAAAAAAGAAAACCATGTCAAATTTCACACTCCCTGACCATTTGTCTGACGACGAGATCATCTCAATTATCTCGTCCATGTCAGACGACTCCGTAGTAGGCATCAGCAATTCTGTACTAGACAGATTGATCGCGAAGTCAGGGAAAAATATTATTAAAAACGTAATCAACCCTCCTAAAAATGCCATAAAAACTGCCAATTCCCTTTCACATAAGGGGAAAGAGAGTGAGAACACCCAGAATGCCCAAGCAAACCCCCTCTCGCACACCAATACCAATGCAGACACCATTGGCGCCAAAGGTGGCGTCTCTTTGCTTTCCCCTCTTCACACAGGCATGGGGAACGATCTCTCCACAGTAACCCATACTAAGGCTACTGTTCCCACTGCCATTAAAGATGCCCGAAGAGAGAACCAAACAGCAATCGCCCCACACACTAACACAGCCGCAGAAACCAATACGGACGCTGACGACAAAGACAACTCAAGCGACAACGCTTTGGAGATTTTCCCCACACTGCCACCCAGAGAAAACAGCATGGAGAAAAACCTCAGCACCTCCACCAAGATCGGTGCCCACGACATTTCTTCTCACTCTCACTTACACATACACACAAATAAGGCTACCAACCCAAACACAGACAGCCGCTCTTACTGTCCCTCTCTTAAACACACAGACACACGCCATAATAAAGAAACCTTAATTGACAATGGGGAGAAAACCTCCCCACAAATAAAACCAAATATAAGCAACGACAGAAATAAAGGGGATATAGAACAAATAACTACAGCTCGCAACTATTTTTTGCTGAGTTCAAATCCCAAACCGGACATTTCTAAATTAACCCTAAAAAAGAAACCCACACAGCCTGCCAAAATATCAGGGAAGGCAAGCGTTTCCCCCCCCCAAAAGAGGCTTTCCCCTACCCCCTCTGCCCAGGCTAATTCTAACTTAAGCCTAAACTCTAAGCCCAAAGTCAACTCCTTGTCTAAGGCTGGAAATCAGCAAACAGCCCGCACCCTCAACCGACCAGCAACCAAGAGGGGCCTGTTTAATAAATCACCCATGAGCACTGACGAGCAGCCCAGGAGCTTCTCCGAAATCGTAGCTGGAGTCAAACGAGGTGATATGCCACACACCGGCAAAACACCTCCGAAGAAAACCCCCGGGAAAAGGAAAAATAGGGACCTCGACTACTCTACTTTTAAAACGCCAAACAAAAGGGCCTGTGGACCTGCTACTACCATGTCTGCTAGCAGATCCCCCCCCCTCACCGCACCCGTTTTCAAAAGCAAAGCAGCGCAATCAGTAGTCGAGGAAACTAGACCCAAAACCGGACACCCACCCACCGCACCCACATAACAAAATATCGCCCCCTCCTGCAACCCCCGAGCGCCTTTTGGGAGCATCCCCCCACCCACCCAGCGCCCTTCCGACAGCCTGCCCCCTTGGCAAGTAGTGCCCCGCAGCAGACGCCCACCCCCCATCCTAGTTGACAATGTCAACGAAATATTGCCGTTGCTGGAGAAGCTAAACTACACAGCAGGAGTGTCCAGCTTCACTACAAAATCGACGACAGGAAACGGCATCCGTATCCAAGCCAAAGACATGGAAACCCTCAACAAAATTAAAGATATCCTGACATCGAGCGGCATCCCCTCCCACACAAATCAGGCTAAGGCCGAGAGAGGCTTCCGAGTGGTTATCAGGCACCTCCACCACTCCACCCCCTGCCAATGGATAGTCGGCGAGCTCCAAAAGCTCGGCTTCCAGACCATATTCGCCAAAAACATGCTAAACCCAGCTACAGGAGGCCCAATGAAAATCTTCGAGGCGGAGATCTCTTCCACCATCGACGGCAGCCACAAAAAGATCCTCACGCTGAGGCAACTTGGCGTGCAGAAGATCGAGGTGGAGCGAAAAAATAGGACAAGGGAGCCGGTTCAGTGCTTCAATTGCCAGGGTTTCAGGCATGCCAGAAACACCTGCATGAAGCCGCCAAGATGCATGAAATGCGCCGGGCACCATTTGTCCAATCAATGCACCAAGCCCAGATCCACCCCCGCATCATGCGCAAACTGTTCAGGCGAACATATTAGCGCCTACAAAGACTGCCCCACCTACAAGGCGGAAAAAAGAAAGCTGGCAGTCAACAACATTGATTTCAACAAAATAAGAGCAAGCAAGGACGCAGCAATAAATGCTAACACAAACGAACGACAGGTCCCGATACCTCGAAAAAACTTCCCACGACTGCCCTACAGCACAGCATTCAGAAATCAATCGCCAGCAACTACACGCCAGGAAGCCTCAAGGCAACAATGGCGCAACCCATTCCGCACCAGCAACAAGGACGCGAGGCCTTACCTACCCAAGATCTCCGCTCACGACGCGGCCATACAAAAAAGGCAAAATCGGTGGCGGAAAAACACCGGCAAAGGAGGGAAAAAAGTCAACACAAAGCCGCAACAGCCAAACAAAAACGTGGCCGCCGAGCTGCTAGAGCCCAAATAAAGCCCAGAATTATAGCAGAAGATACAAACACACCCACCCCCACCCCCATGGACGCGCAATCATTTATGCAAGCAAGCTCTGCTTTAACAAATCGAGTAGAAAACCTAGAAACGAAAATAAACATACTAACGGACATTCTAACCAAGCTCTTGGAGGTCCAAACAAACAATAATAATTAAATAATAACAATTAATAATTATTTAATACAGATCCTTAATCAACTTAAATTCATATACAAAGGAAGGGTATATTACATTTTAAAACATATTAAAACAAAACTTATAAAATAAAACTTATAATATAAATTATCCAGACGATCGAGACTGCTGCTCCACTCCCACTCGACACCGAGACTGAAAAGACAAGGCCCTAGCCCGGCCCTGCTTCTCCAAGATTGCAGCAGCCTGTAAACCTAAAACAAAGAAACAAAATAAATTAGCAAAGATACAATGATCACACAAAATAATACTATTACCCTTTCCTCTCCATTGCCAAAGAAGCTGTGAAACAAGCAGCCAACCTCCAACTCCTCAGCCATTCCTCGTTCCAAAAGACCTAAAACCAAAGAAAATAAAAAATAAATAACATTCAGAGCACCTGCAACTTCAAAATCCTTACCTGTAACCTCTGCCGAAAGTCTCTTAACTTACATCCTGGCGAATCCCTCGCTCCTGTGGACCTGAAAAGAAAAGAAAATATAAATTAAAATTCAAACCAAAAAAAACCTATAAATTGCCGCAAGACACTCCGGAGGGTTCTAAACCAACCCTGCAGCTGAGTCTTGAGGCGACAAAATAACTCTGTCTACTGCCATGCAAATGCAGATATTTTACTACTCACACTGAAAGTGGAGCTCCTACTGCAGATATGTTCGCCGGGCCCTGCTCGATCATACCGCTGCATCCTGGCGTCAGCATGCTGCAAAGGACCCACTTAGGCCGAGTTTCTTGCCACAGGACGGACATTGAAAATCTAGAAAAAAAAAAAAAATATATTCAACTTAGTAACAATTTAATGGAAAAATAACAGCCACTTACCCAAGTCCAATATCATCTCTAGCTCCTGTTGACTTGAAAATAAAGAAAATATTAAATTAAAATACTCACACTAAAATTGGAGCACCCACTGCACGATATGCTCGCCGGGCTCTGCTCGATTCGTCGCGGCATCCTGGCGACAGCTTCCTGCAGGGGGTGCACCCAGGACGCAATGCTGAAATTAACAGACAACATTAAATCAAAATTTGCATATTGAAACTGTAGCACCTACCGCACGATCTGCTTGCTGGGCTCTGCTCGATCCGTCGTAGCATCCTGGCGACAGCTTCCTGCAGGGGGCACACCCAGGTCGCAAAGCTGAAATTAACAGACACACATTAAATTAAAATACGCACATTGAAATTGAGCTCCTACCGCACGATCTGCTCGCCGGGCTCTGCTCGACTCGTCGCGGCATCCTAACGACAGCTTCCTGCAAGGGGCTCACCCTGGACGCACTCTCTGCCATGACGAGGACTTAAAGATAAGGAAAAACAAATCAAATCAGTCAACAAACAAATTAAATACATATTAGTCACTTACCTAATCTTAAAATCATCCTTTCCACGACTTTGGACGATGCGACGACTACATTCCTACGCACTGACACAGCTTGCTAAAAAAAGAAAGAAAAATTAAAACAAGCAAAACACCTGCAAATAATATTATATATATTTATATACTCACCCAATTTTGTATGAATGTATTTCATATCCTGTCGACGAGACGGCCACGACAATTTATTCCTGGCCTGGTGGCTCCAAGCAACTGCTCCAGCAGCGGCGCCCACTCAATGCAGCGGCCCAGAGGCACCCAGATGACTCACTGTGGGGAGACGTTTCCCCACCCACAGGAACCGCCAGAAACACCGACGACCCTCAGGTTGCCGGAGGCTGCAACCCAGGGCAAGGAACCAGGCCATCCAGCGCTGCTGAGACGACCCACGACCTCGGAACCAGGGCCCGAGGCTCCAAGAAGCCACTTCAGGCGAAGTGGAACTGGACGCGGAACCCCGGACTTACCCAAGGACTGACGGATGCGTGGGAAGCAGCTGTTTTCTTCCGGCGATGACCCAGGAATCCACCAGCGACACGGCGCTCCCGTCCTTCAGGCGGGGGTACCTGAAATTATAAAGAAAAATACAATTGTTCAATCTTTGTAAATGCTTTGCATAACTCAAAATGTAAACAAACAAACAAACACATGTTAATGTTACCTACTCACGCCAATGTACAAAGAAAATACTAACCTAGTATACTTACCTTTTACTAACATTATTGTCCATTTCCAAAACTCACCTCCACAATGTTAAACTCAAAAATGTAAATTCTTGTACCTATATATTGCATATCTATGTAATCAAAGGCAAATAAATTGTGGAAACGGTTCAGAATATTCTGATTCTGCTCCGTCCCTCCAGCATGCAAAGTAAAAAAAAAAAAAAAAAAAAATCTGCTCCGTCCCTCCACCATGCAAAGTAAAAGTAAAGTTTAATTAAATAAAAATAAATTAACGAAAAAAAAAAAAATAAATAAATAAATTAATTAATAAACAAATAAATAAATAAATAAATTAAATTAAATTAAACAAATAAACAAATTCAAAAGTGAAGAACAGCCAAGTCAAATCACAAAGCAAACGTTTTCAAAGTGACGAAAGTATTCAAAGTGAGAAACTATAAAACTTTAATTATACATAAACAAAAGAACATGCAAACGCAAAAGAAATAAAGCGCGAAACCTCGGCATCACCTATACAAACAAAGAAAGCTGCAGCATAACTAGAAGGAGAAGAGGTGCTATAAAAATTTGGCATCACCCACACCATCAAAGAAAGCTGCAGCAACAAACAAAAGGAGAAGAGGTGCTACAAACTGGAGAGAGACGAAAACTGCTACCAGCCAAATCAAAAAGGAGACAGGGAGGCGACACTAAACGGAGAGATCCACTCGAGGACCCACTACAAATAAAAGCCAGGGTATTTATACCTACTCTGTATCGATTTTATATAAAAAAAAAAATCAATAGACACTATGCCAAAAATATTATTTTCCGACAAAAAACTGCCTATTCCCTTTCACATAAGGGGAAAGAGAGTGGGAACACTCATAATGCCCAAGAAAACCCCCTCTCTCACACCAATACCAATGCAGACACCATTGGCGCCAAAGGCGGCGTCTCTTTGCTTTCCCCTCCTCGCACAGGCTTGGGGAACGTTCTCACCACAGTAACCCATACTAGGGCTAATGTTCCCACTGCCATGGAAGATGACCGAAGAGAGAACCTACCAGAAATCGCCCCACACACTAATACAACCGCAGCAACAAATACGGACGCAGGCAAAGGCAACTCAAGCGACAACGCTTTGGAGATTTTCCCCACACTCCCACACAGAGAAAACAGCACAGAGAAAAACCTCAGCACTTCCACCAAGATTGGCGCTCATGATATTTCTCCACTCTCTCCCACACATATACTCATAAACAAGGCTACCACCTCAAACCTAAACAGCCGGTCCAACGGTCCCGCTCTTAACTACACTGACGCGCGATATACCAAAGCAAATTCTACTTACAATGGGGAGAAAATCTCCTCACTAATACATCTAGTTAATAGCAGGGACAAAAACCAAGGTGAAACTCAACAAAATAATAAAACTCGCACCGCCTCCTTACTTAGTACAATTCCTAAGCCGGATATTACTAAACTAAGTCTAAAAAAGAAACCCTCACAGCCTACCGAATTTTCCGGGAAAACAAGCTACCCCCCTCCCCTAAAGAAGCTCTCCCCTACTCACTCCGCCCAGGTTGACTTTAACTTAAAACTAAACCTAATGCCCAAAACCAACCCCATGGCTACGGCTGGAAATCAGCCAAAAGCCTGCACCCTCGACGCCCACCCCCCATCCTAGTTGACAATGTCAACGAAATATTGCCGTTGCTGGAGAAGCTAAACTACACAGCAGGAGTGTCCAGCTTCACTACAAAATCGACGACAGGAAACGGCATCCGTATCCAAGCCAAAGACATGGAAACCCTCAACAAAATTAAAGATATCCTGACATCGAGCGGCATCCCCTCCCACACAAATCAGGCTAAGGCCGAGAGAGGCTTCCGAGTGGTTATCAGGCACCTCCACCACTCCACCCCCTGCCAATGGATAGTCGGCGAGCTCCAAAAGCTCGGCTTCCAGACCATATTCGCCAAAAACATGCTAAACCCAGCTACAGGAGGCCCAATGAAAATCTTCGAGGCGGAGATCTCTTCCACCATCGACGGCAGCCACAAAAAGATCCTCACGCTGAGGCAACTTGGCGTGCAGAAGATCGAGGTGGAGCGAAAAAATAGGACAAGGGAGCCGGTTCAGTGCTTCAATTGCCAGGGTTTCAGGCATGCCAGAAACACCGGCACCATTTGTCCAATCAATGCACCAAGCCCAGATCCACCCCCGCATCATGCGCAAACTGTTCAGGCGAACATATTAGCGCCTACAAAGGCTGCCCCACCTACAAGGCGGAAAAAAGAAAGCTGGCAGTCAACAACATTGATTTCAACAAAATAAGAGCAAGCAAGGACGCAGCAATAAATGCTAACACAAACGAACGACAGGTCCCGATACCTCGAAAAAACTTCCCACGACTGCCCTACAGCACAGCATTCAGAAATCAATCGCCAGCAACTACACGCCAGGAAGCCTCAAGGCAACAATGGCGCAACCCATTCCGCACCAGCAACAAGGACGCGAGGCCTTACCTACCCAGGATCTCCGCTCACGACGCGGCCATACAAAAAAGGCTAAATCGGTGGCGGAAAAACACCGGCAAAGGAGGGAAAAAAGTCAAAACAAAGCCGCAACAGCCAAACAAAAACGTGGCCGCCGAGCTGCTAGAGCCCAAATAAAGCCCAGAATTATAGCAGAAGATACAAACACACCCACCCCCACCCCCATGGACGCGCAATCATTTATGCAAGCAAGCTCTGCTTTAACAAATCGAGTAGAAAACCTAGAAACGAAAATAAACATACTAACGGACATTCTAATCAAGCTCTTGGAGGTCCAAACAAACAATAATAATTAAATAATAACAATTAATAATTATTTAATACAGATCCTTAATCAACTTAAATTCATATACAAAGGAAGGGTATATTACATATTAAAACATACAAAACTTATAAAATAAAACTTATAATATAAATTATCCAGACGATCGAGACTGCTGCTCCACTCCCACTCGACACCGAGACTGAAAAGACAAGGCCCTAGCCCGGCCCTGCTTCTCCAAGATTGGGCATCTAAACTGCAGCAGCCTGTAAACCTAAAACAAAGAAACAAAATAAATTAGCAAAGATACAATGATCACACAAAATAATACTATTACCCTTTCCTCTCCATTGCCAAAGAAGCTGTGAAACAAGCAGCCAACCTCCAACTCCTCAGCCATTCCTCGTTCCAAAAGACCTAAAACCAAAGAAAATAAAAAATAAATAACATTCAGAGCACCTGCAACTTCAAAATCCTTACCTGTAACCTCTGCCGAAAGTCTCTTAACTTACATCCTGGCGAATCCCTCGCTCCTGTGGACCTGAAAAGAAAAGAAAATATAAATTAAAATTCAAACCAAAAAAAACCTATAAATTGCCGCAAGACACTCCGGAGGGTTCTAAACCAACCCTGCAGCTGAGTCTTGATGCGGCAAAATAACTCTGACTACTGCCATGCAAATGCAGAAATTTTACTACTCACACTGAAAGTGGAGCTCCTACTGCAGATATGTTCGCCGGGCCCTGCTCGATCATACCGCTGCATCCTGGCGACTGCATGCTGCAAAGGACCCACTCAGGCCGAGCTCCCTGCCACAGGACGGATATTGAAAATCTAGAAAAAAAAAATATTCAAATTAGTAACAAATTAATTGAAAAATAACAGCCACTTACCCAAGTCTAATATCACCTCTAGCTCCTGTTGACCTGAAAATAAAGAAAAATATTAAATTAAATACTCACCAAAAATAGCAGCCACCCATCCTGCAACCCCCCGCCCTGTTACCTGAAAAGAAAATAAAATAAATTAAAATCCAAATTAAGACACCTGCAAAATAAAGGGCGCCTTGCTGTAAATTGCCGCAGGACACTCTGGAGGGTTCTAAGCCAACCCTGCAGCTGAGTCTTGAGGCGACAAAATAACTCTGTCTACTGCCATGCAAATGCAGATATTTTACTACTCACACTGAAAGTGGAGCTCCTACTGCAGATATGTTCGCCGGGCCCTGCTCGATCATACCGCTGCATCCTGGCGTCAACATGCTGCAAAGGACCCACTTAGGCCGAGTTTCTTGCCACAGGACGGACATTGAAAATCTAGAAAAAAAAAAATATATATTCAACTTAGTAACAATTTAATGGAAAAATAACAGCCACTTACCCAAGTCCAATATCATCTCTAGCTCCTGTTGACTTGAAAATAAAGAAAATATTAAATTAAAATACTCACACTAAAATTGGAGCACCCACTGCACGATATGCTCGCCGGGCTCTGCTCGATCCGTCGTAGCATCCTGGCGACAGCTTCCTGCAGGGGGCACACCCAGGTCGCAATGCTGAAATTAACAGACACACATTAAATTAAAATACGCACATTGAAATTGAGCTCCTACCGCACGATCTGCTCGCCGGGCTCTGCTCGACTCGTCGCGGCATCCTGGCGACAGCTTCCTGCAAGGGGCTCACCCTGGACGCACTCTCTGCCATGACGAGGACTTAAAGATAAGGAAAAACAAATCAAATCAGTCAACAAACAAATTAAATACATATTAGTCACTTACCTAATCTTAAAATCATCCTTTCCACGACTTTGGACGATGCGACGACTACATTCCTACGCACTGACACAGCTTGCTAAAAAAAGAAAGAAAAATTAAAACAAGCAAAACACCTGCAAATAATATTATATATATTTATATACTCACCCAATTTTGTATGAATGTATTTCATATCCTGTCGACGAGACGGCCACGACAATTTATTCCTGGCCTGGTGGCTCCAAGCAACTGCTCCAGCAGCGGCGCCCACTCAATGCAGCGGCCCAGAGGCACCCAGATGACTCACTGTGGGGAGACGTTTCCCCACCCACAGGAACCGCCAGAAACACCGACGACCCTCAGGTTGCCGGAGGCGGCAACCCAGGGCAAGGAACCAGGCCATCCAGCGCTGCTGAGACGACCCACGACCTCGAAACCAGGGCCCGAGGCTCCAAGAAGCCACTTCAGGCGAAGTGGAACTGGACGCGGAACCCCGGACTTACCCAAGGACTGACGGATGCGTGGGAAGCAGCTGTTTTCTTCCGGCGATGACCCAGGAATCCACCAGCGACACGGCGCTCCCGTCCTTCAGGCGGGGGTACCTGAAATTATAAAGAAAAATACAATTGTTCAATCTTTGTAAATGCTTTGCATAACTCAAAATGTAAACAAACAAACAAACACATGTTAATGTTACCTACTCACGCCAATGTACAAAGAAAATACTAACCTAGTATACTTACCTTTTACTAACATTATTGTCCATTTCCAAAACTCACCTCCACAATGTTAAACTCAAAAATGTAAATTCTTGTACCTATATATTGCATATCTATGTAATCAAAGGCAAATAAATTGTGGAAACGGTTCAGAATATTCTGATTCTGCTCCGTCCCTCCACCATGCAAAGTAAAAAAAAAAAAAAAAAAAAAAAAATCTGCTCCGTCCCTCCACCATGCAAAGTAAAAGTAAAGTTTAATTAAATAAAAATAAATTAACGAAAAAAAAAAAAATAAATAAATAAATTAATTAATAAACAAATAAATAAATAAATAAATTAAATTAAATTAAACAAATAAACAAATTCAAAAGTGAAGAACAGCCAAGTCAAATCACAAAGCAAACGTTTTCAAAGTGACGAAAGTATTCAAAGTGAGAAACTATAAAACTTTAATTATACATAAACAAAAGAACATGCAAACGCAAAAGAAATAAACCGCGAAACCTCGGCATCACCTATACAAACAAAGAAAGCTGCAGCATAACTAGAAGGAGAAGAGGTGCTATAAAAATTTGGCATCACCCACACCATCAAAGAAAGCTGCAGCAACAAACAAAAGGAGAAGAGGTGCTACAAACTGGAGAGAGACGAAAACTGCTACCAGCCAAATCAAAAAGGAGACAGGGAGGCGACACTAAACGGAGAGATCCACTCGAGGACCCACTACAAATAAAAGCCAGGGTATTTATACCTACTCTGTATCGATTTTATATAAAAAAAAAAATCAATAGACACTATGCCAAAAATATTATTTTCCGACGACTCGTCTGACGACGAGATTACTTCAATTTTATCAAGCCCAGAATTGCTTACGACCCCATCCTACCTTGATATCTCGCCCATGTCACAAGGCTCAGAAAACTCCCATTTAAGCGTCAGCATTTCAGAGCTAAAGAAAATGCTGTCGAGCCAAGAAATAAAAAGCATAAAAAACCCTCCCAAAACCGCCATAAAAACTGCCATAAAAACTGCCCTTTCCCTTGCACATAAGGGGAAAGAGAGTGAGAACACTCAGAACGCACAAGAAAACCCCCTCTCTCACACCAATACCAATGCAGACACCATTGGCGCCAATGGCGGCGTCTCTTTGCGTTCCCCTCCTCACACAGGCTTGGGGAACGTTCTCACCACAGTAACCCATACTAGGGCTACTGTTCCCACTGCCATGGAAGATGACCGAAGAGAGAACCTACCAGAAATCGCCCCACACACTAATACAGCCGCAGCAACAGACACGGACGCAGGCAAAGACAACTCAAGCGACAACGCTTTGGAGATTTTCCCCACACTCCCACACAGAGAAAACAGCACAGAGAAAAACCTCAGCACTTCCACCAAGATTGGCGCTCATGATATTTCTCCACTCTCTCCCACACATATACTCATAAACAAGGCTACCACCTCAAACCTAAACAGCCGCTCCAATGGTCCCGCTCTTAACTACACTGACGCGCGATATACAAAAGCAAACTCTACTTACAATGGGGAGAAAATCTCCTCACTAATACATCTAGTTAATAGCAGGGACAAAAACCAAGGTGAAACTCAACAAAATAATAAAACTCGCACCGCCTTCTTACTTAGTACAATTCCTAAGCCGGATATTACTAAACTAAGTCTAAAAAAGAAACCCTCACAGCCTACCGAATTTTCCGGGAAAACAAGCTACCCCCCGCCCCTAAAGAAGCTCTCCCCTACTCCGCCCAGGTTGACATTAACTTAAAACTAAACCTAATGCCCAAAATCAACCCCATGGCTACGGCTGGAAATCAGCCAAAAGCCTGCACCCTCAACAGATCAACGACTAAGAGGGGACTATCTGAACAATCCCCCATGAACACTGACGAACAGC
This sequence comes from Drosophila erecta, assembly GCF_003286155.1. Taxonomy (NCBI): domain Eukaryota; kingdom Metazoa; phylum Arthropoda; class Insecta; order Diptera; family Drosophilidae; genus Drosophila; species Drosophila erecta. The sequence goes on along the minus strand of NW_020825259.1, from coordinate 21,862 downwards.
ACAGGAGTTACTCCGAAGTTGTAGATGGTACCAACCAAGGAGAAACGCCATACACCGCCACAACACCTTTGTCCAAAACTACCGGGAAAAGGTCAAATAGGGACCTCGACTACTCAACTTTTAATACACCTAGTAAAAGGGCCTGTGGACCTGCTAACGCCATGTCTGTTGGCAACTTCCCTCCCCTTATTACACCTGTCTTCAAAAGCAAAACAGCGCGAGCAGTAGTCGAGGAAACCAGACCCAAACCTGCACACCCACACACCGCACCCCCATACCAAAATGATGCCCCAGCCCGCAACCCCCTAGCGCTACTCGGGAATAACCCCCCACCCACCCAGCGCCCCGCCGACAACTCACCCCCATGGCAAGCCCCGCCCAGCAGCAGACGGCCACCCCCCATCCTAGTCGGAAATGTCAAAGAAATAGTGCCGCTGCTGGAAAAACTAAATTATACAGCAGGGGTGTCCAGCTTCACCACAAAAGCGACGACAGGAAACGACATACGGATTCTGGCCAGAGACACAAACGCCTACAAAAAAATAAAAGATATCCTGACATCGAGCGGCATCCCCTTCTACTCAAACCAGGCTAAGTCTGACAAAGGCTTTCGAGTAGTAATAAGGCACCTCCACCACTCCACCCCCTGCCAATGGATTGTTGGCGAGCTTCAAAAGCTCGACTTCCAACCATCATTCGTAAAGAATATGATTAACCCAGCAACAGGATGAAAATATTTGAGGTGGAGATCTCCCCGACCACCGTTGGCAGTCACGAAAAAATCCTCACTCTGAGGCAACTCGGTGGACAGCAGATAGAAGTGGAGCGAAAAAATAGGACAAGGGAGCCGTTCCAATGTTTCAACTGCCAGGGTTTCAGGCACGCGAGAAACATCTGTATTAAGCCGCCAAGGTGCATGAAATGCGCTGGGCACCATTTGTCCAACCAATGCACCAAACCCAGATCTATCCCCGCATCCTGGGTTAACTGCTCCGGCAAACACATCAGCGCTTACAAAGGTTGTCCCGCCTACAAGGCGGAAAAAAGAAAGTTGGCAGTCAATAATCTTGACTCCAACAAAATAAGGTTTACTAAGGACACAGTAAAAAACGCAAACGAACGACAGGTCCCACAACCTCGAAAAAATTACCCACGCCAGCCTCACAGCAAAGCCTTCACGAGACTACCCCCAGCAAACCCTCGCCATGAACCCCCAAGGCGTGAATGGCGCAACCCATTCCGTACTAACACCAAGGACACGCCAACCCACCAGCCCAGAATCTCCACACACGACGCTGCCATCCAAAAAAGGCTAAATCGGTGGCGTAAAATCACCGGTAAAGGAGATAAAAACAACAACCCATACCCACAGCTGCCAAACAAGGAAAAAAACTCTGCTGCCAGACACTTGGCCAAATTCCAAGAGCAGAAGATACCCCCACCCCCATGGACGCGCAATCTCAAACCCAAGCAAGCCCTGCCAACGACCCAACCACAAATTTATTCATTCGAGTAAATAATATAGAAAAGAAAATAGACATGCTAATGGACACATTAGCCAAGCTCACAGAGGTCCCAGAATAAACACCAAATAACACAAAATACAATCAAAAAATTATTTAATAAAAATCACAAAGCGGCTTAATTCATTGGGACTGCAATTATTGGCATAGCATCTGCATCACTGATATAATTACAACTACGATGTATTCCAAAATATATACTTTTTTTCATTTCAGGCATGAAGCAAAGTTTTGCTAACTTGGTTGAGGTAGAGCATAATTCCAGAATGGAAAATAAAATACCTAGGTTCAGATAAATTACAGCGGTTCGATATTTTTCACAGCGATTCCTTAACAATAAGGTTGGTAGTATGACTCCAGCTTTCATTAGACTTGTAGTACCCCAGATAAGGGGTGTCCGATTTCCGATTCTGTCCGTTCCTAGCGCGGAGCGCTATTTTCTATGGCAAATATATTACCAGTTGTTAACTTACATACTTTGTATGGTAGCAAAAGCATCCATGTTCACTCTAAAGGATATATTTAACAGTACTGTAAATTGCATTACTTGTTCCTCGTCATAGATTCTCTTGAATTTAATGTCCTTAGTGCGTTGGGAAAGCAGTATGCAATCTTCCAGGCCTTAAGAACACTTACGCCTTTAAATATATTAAATTATTGCCTAGTTACACAAAATAAAAAACTAGAGGTAAATGTTCACGACGTTTTTAGGATTATATTTAAATAAAATCGTAAGCTCCGATCACTCTAAACGCTGTTTCCAAGAAAGTTTGTATACAAGAATTGGCTATATAACAAAGAAAGCAGAGCCGAAATACTACATCAATGTCATTATTTTTTTTTTTGGATTGGGATCGCATGCCATTGGTTCAGTGCGTCCGAAAAATATTACTACAAAGGTTATAGCAACAAAAAGTTTTCCTATAAAAATGCAACTTCTTTCCCATCTGCAAAACGCCATCCTCTCTGTCCCAAAACGCCATGGTCCAATAATTGGTTGAAATAGATACCAGTTTCCCATATAATTTTCCATAGCGTTTAAGAAACCAAGCTTGCCGGTCTGAAATTTTTTTTCATCGGTATTTGTCAGAGAAAATGTTTTTCCCGTTTTATAAACAGTATGTACTTTATAACCTTGAACCCATTGCTGAATTGATACGAATTGCACTTCATTAGTATGCAAATCGCATACCAAAACATTTCTACAAAAAAAATTTGGATAAATTCCTGAATTATCGTGCCGAATTGCAATTGCAGTTGGTATACAGAAAGGTTTTTGTTGTAATCGAATAGATATTGTACTATTCCTGTTGAATGTTCTAAAGACTGGGTCTTGAAATACTATTATATGCCTTGTTTGTTTTGAAAATTTAAAGGAAAATATAATATTAGCTGATGAGCCAGCGTTATATCTTCCCCCGAAAGTACACCTTAAAATAAGATCACCTCGGTAACATTTTCCACCTATTGGATATAGTTCAGTATATAACTTTTTATCCCAATGAAAAGTGGCTTGCATGCTATAAAATATATATATTATTCCAAATGATGATAAAGAGAAAAAGAATATTATTGTTTGATAACTATGTGCCAAGATAGGCCGTTCCAAGTTGCATTTTAAATTCATTGGGACTGCAATTATTGGCATAGCATCTGCATCAAAGTCACTGATATAATTGCAACGACAATGTATTCCAAAATGTAAACTTTTGTTCATTTCAGGCATGCAAGCAAAGTTTTGCCAACTTGGTTCAGGCCGATCATAATTCCAAATTCGACAACTACGTATGTCTGTGGTAAAAGTAAAAAAAGCTCCAGAGTGGTAAAAGTTATCCCAAGGTTCAGATAAATTAGCAGCGCGAAGATAAATATACACCGGTCGAGATTTCTCACAGCGATTCCTTAACAATAAAGTGGTTGGTTGTAGGATTCTAGCTCTCACTAGACAAGTAGAGCCTTCTCTTTCCATATCAATTAATTTTGGTATATTAGTCATCCGTATTAGTACGCAATAATCTATATCCGCTTGGGTAAAAGTAACTCCGAGAACTGAATGTCCATATAGCTCAGTTCGATACATACGAACTTCTAATGGAGTATTCACACAATCATGAATGACGTTTTCGACATCTTCCTCAGGGTCGTCAAAGTCTATTCCACGATTAGAGAACTGTCGTGATGGCTCCTCATTTAATAGATCACCTGCCGAAAAATTCATTTTCAATTTTGAAATATATTGAAATGGTTCGGCAACCTCTTCAGATTTTTTCCAAATATTATTTATTGTATATGCATTAACTACGAGTACTTGAGTGTGGGACTCCTGCTCTGGATACCACCAATATGGGCTCTGCTTGTGACTTCGTATAGAAATAAGAACTTCGTCAGTTCGAAGTCGTCGTTTTAATTCTTCAAGAAGTTTGTCAGTAAAAACAAGCGTATGCATAGAGTCGGCAGATTCAAATTCTATGTTTCTATCTTGGTCTAAGTCAAAACTTTCCATACGCATAGTAAAAGTTGATCGCTCTATTAGTTTTGGGCCTTCCTCAGGATGAAGACGGCGTGCTGTGCCCATTCCCATATAAAATAGACAGCTGCTTAACTTCCAATGAGCATGTAACCAGTTATTAATATGCTCTAAACCTTGAGGTTTTAGAGTGGACATTTGTTCAAGTCTATTTCTAAAGTTATCAATGTTTAGACAGGATTGAGATTCTGCGCGACATTGAGATTTCGGTATGTATTCCCACTCTGAATTAAATTTGTTAAGAATGTCGCACAGTTCATTTACCATTGTTTCATAGTAACTATCCATTAAAGTGTTAAGTTCATTACTATTAATTATTAACTTAAAGGTGGATGAAATTAATTGTAGCATTCTTGCAACAACATTGACTTCCATGTCATCAAGTGGTTCCAAAGTCAAAATAATCCGATTTGTAAGGCGAACTAGGTGAGCGAGCTGGACTGTTGTTTGTGGTTGATATACGTAAAGTGTATCAATAAAGTTAAGAAGACGTCCTTTTGACTTTATTAACTTCGCTACTTGATATAATAATAAGAAAGCTTTTTGCCAATCTGCATATTCAAGCCAATGCCGTGCCTGGGATAGGGCTCCTTTTACAGTGTTATCTGAACCATCCATTTCCAATCGACGAACCTCTACAGTTATTGTAACGTCGTCACATACAGAAAAATGATCGCATATCTATTATAAGGGTAAGAAAAATATTTAAAACTTTGTTGGAAGCATAACAACATTTTAATAGTCAAAGTATAATAATTAAAAATATAGATTATAATTAAAAGCATATGTGATAAATCGTTAATTAAGCTGAGGGCAAATCCTTCCCTTGAGCTGGCTCTCAACGGTTTCATGATATCGGAAATGAACGCATAGAGTGCATAATTTCTGACCCCAGTATTGAACAGATCAGCGCTGTCCGGTTCGTATGTCATAATGATTTTATTTGTCACTAGTGTCAACCGTTTTTCTACCTTGTTGTAGTACTGCATCAAGCTAAGTGCTCCTTGTCTGACCGTCGTAGATTCTCTAGAATTTAATGCCCTTAGTGCATTGGGAAAGCAGTATGCAAACTTCCAGGCCTTAAGAACAATCACGCCTTTTAAATATATTAAATTATTGCCTAGTTACACAAAATAAAAAACTAGAGGGAAATGTTCACGACGTTTTAAGGATTATATTTAAATAAAATCGTAAGCTCCAATCACTCTAAACGATGTTTCCAAGAAAGCTTGTATAACTATATACTATATATACTATCTAGTATATAACAATATAGTAGAGCCAAAATACTACGTCGAAGTCTTTTTTTTTTTTTTGGATTGGGATCGCATGTTATTGGTTCAGTGCGTACGAAAAATATTACTACAAAGGTAATAGCAACAAAAAGTTTTCCTATAAAAACTCAACTTCTTTCCCATCTGCAAATTGCCATCCCTTCTGTCCAAAAACGCCATGGTCCAATATTTGGTTGAAATAGATACCAGTTTCCCATGTAATCTTCCATAGAGTTTAAAAAGCGAAGCTTGCCGGAGTGATATATTTTTTATCGGTATTTTTCAGAGAAAATGTTTTCCCGTTTTACAAACAGTAAGCACGTTATAACATTGAATTATTATTATTATAACATTAAAATATATATATTATTCCAAATGAAGATAATGAGAAAACGAATATTATTGTTTGATAACTATTTCCAAGATAGGCCGTTCCAGGTGGCATTTTAAATTCATTGGGACTGCAATTATTGGCATAGCATCTGCATCAAAGTCACTGATATAATTACAACTACGATGTATTCCAAAATATATACTTTTTTTCTTTTCAGGCATGAAGCAAAGTTTTGCTAACTTGGTTGAGGTAGAGCATAATTCCAGAATGGAAAAAAAAATACCTAGGTTCAGATAAATTACAGCGGTTCGAGATTTTTCACAGCGATTCCTTAACAATAAGGTTGGTAGTATGACTCCAGCTTTCATTAGACTTGTAGTACCCCAGATAAGGGGTGTCCGATTTCCGATTCTGTCCGTTCCTAGCGCGGAGCGCTATTTTCTATGGCAAATATATTACCAGTTGTTAACTTACATACTTTGTATGGTAGCAAAAGCATCCATGTTCACTCTAAAGGATATATTTAACAGTACTGTAAATTGCATTACTTGTTCCTCGTCATAGATTCTCTTGAATTTAATGTCCTTAGTGCATTGGGAAAGCAGTATGCAATCTTCCAGGCCTTAAGAACACTTACGCCTTTAAATATATTAAATTATTGCCTAGTTACACAAAATAAAAAACTAGAGGTAAATGTTCACGACGATTTTAGGATTATATTTAAATAAAATCGTAAGCTCCGATCACTCTAAACGCTGTTTCCAAGAAAGCTTGTATACAAGAATTGGCTATATAACAAAGAAAGCAGAGCCGAAATACTACATCAATGTCATTATATTTTTTTGGATTGGGATCGCATGCCATTGGTTCAGTGCGTCCGAAAAATATTACTACAAAGGTAATAGCAACAAAAAGTTTTCCTATAAAAATGCAACTTCTTTCCCATCTGCAAAACGCCATCCTCTCTGTCCCAAAACGCCATGGTCCAATAATTGGTTGAAATAGATACCAGTTTCCCATATAATTTTCCATAGCGTTTAAGAAACGAAGCTTGCCGGTCTGAAATTTTTTTTCATCGGTATTTGTCAGAGAAAATGTTTTTCCCGTTTTATAAACAGTATGTACTTTATAACCTTGAACCCATTGCTGAATTGATACGAATTGCACTTCATTAGTATGCAAATCGCATACCAAAACATTTCTACAAAAAAAGTTTGGATAAATTCCTGAATTATCGTGCCGAATTGCAATTGCAGTTGGTATAGAGAAAGGTTTTTGTTGTAATCGAATAGATATTGTACTATTCCTGTTGAATGTTCTAAAGACTGGGTCTTGAAATACTATTATATGCCTTGTTTGTTTTGAAAATTTAAAGGAAAAAATAATATTAGCTGATGAGCCAGCGTTATATCTTCCCCCGAAAGTACACCTTAAAATAAGATCACCTCGGTAACATTTTCCACCTATTGGATATAGTTCAGTATATAACTTTTTATCCCAATGAAAAGTGGCTTGCATGCTATAAAATATATATATTATTCCAAATGATGATAAAGAGAAAAAGAATATTATTGTTTGATAACTATGTGCCAAGATAGGCCGTTCCAAGTGGCATTTTAAATTCATTGGGACTGCAATTATTGGCATAGCATCTGCATCAAAGTCACTGATATAATTGCAACGACAATGTATTCCAAAATGTAAACTTTTGTTCATTTCAGGCATGCAAGCAAAGTTTTGCCAACTTGGTTCAGGCCGATCATAATTCCAAATTCGACAACTACGTATGTCTGTGGTAAAAGTAAAAAAAGCTCCAGAGTGGTAAAAGTTATCCCAAGGTTCAGATAAATTAGCAGCGCGAAGATAAATATACACCGGTCGAGATTTCTCACAGCGATTCCTTAACAATAAAGTGGTTGGTTGTAGGATTCTAGCTCTCACTAGACAAGTAGAGCCTTCTCTTTCCATATCAATTAATTTTGGTATATTAGTCATCCGTATTAGTACGCAATAATCTATATCCGCTTGGGTAAAAGTAACTCCGAGAACTGAATGTCCATATAGCTCAGTTCGATACATACGAACTTCTAATGGAGTATACACACAATCATGAATGACGTTTTCGACATCTTCCTCAGGGTCGTCAAAGTCTATTCCACGATTAGAGAACTGTCGTGATGGCTCCTCATTTAATAGATCACCTGCCGAAAAATTCATTTTCAATTTTGAAATATATTGAAATGGTTCGGCAACCTCTTCAGATTTTTTCCAAATATTATTTATTGTATATGCATTAACTACGAGTACTTGAGTGTGGGACTCCTGCTCTGGATACCACCAATATGGGCTCTGCTTGTGACTTCGTATAGAAATAAGAACTTCGTCAGTTCGAAGTCGTCGTTTTAATTCTTCAAGAAGTTTGTCAGTAAAAACAAGCGTATGCATAGAGTCGGCAGATTCAAATTCTATGTTTCTATCTTGGTCTAAGTCAAAACTTTCCATACGCATAGTAAAAGTTGATCGCTCTATTAGTTTTGGGCCTTCCTCAGGATGAAGACGGCGTGCTGTGCCCATTCCCATATAAAATAGACAGCTGCTTAACTTCCAATGAGCATGTAACCAGTTATTAATATGCTCTAAACCTTGAGGTTTTAGAGTGGACATTTGTTCAAGTCTATTTCTAAAGTTATCAATGTTTAGACAGGATTGAGATTCTGCGCGACATTGAGATTTCGGTATGTATTCCCACTCTGAATTAAATTTGTTAAGAATGTCGCACAGTTCATTTACCATTGTTTCATAGTAACTATCCATTAAAGTGTTAAGTTCATTACTATTAATTATTAACTTAAAGGTGGATGAAATTAATTGTAGCATTCTTGCAACAACATTGACTTCCATGTCATCAAGTGGTTCCAAAGTCAAAATAATCCGATTTGTAAGGCGAACTAGGTGAGCGAGCTGGACTGTTGTTTGTGGTTGATATACGTAAAGTGTATCAATAAAGTTAAGAAGACGTCCTTTTGACTTTATTAACTTCGCTACTTGATATAATAATAAGAAAGCTTTTTGCCAATCTGCATATTCAAGCCAATGCCGTGCCTGGGATAGGGCTCCTTTTACAGTGTTATCTGAACCATCCATTTCCAATCGACGAACCTCTACAGTTATTGTAACGTCGTCACATACAGAAAAATGATCGCATATCTATTATAAGGGTAAGAAAAATATTTAAAACTTTGTTGGAAGCATAACAACATTTTAATAGTCAAAGTATAATAATTAAAAATATAGATTATAATTAAAAGCATATGTGATAAATCGTTAATTAAGCATCCAGAATCAGGACGGGATAAAGTCCTATTTAACTAGTTTAATATTCGGAGTTACAGTATATAGTGGCAAACAGTGCTACTTGGTATAAATTAGGAGGAGCTAGAAAATTCCTCCAAATGACTGCCTTCTGCCAGTTACTTAACAAATAAGCAGACGTAACAGATAGTGGAGAATATAAAATGGGCATCCACATCAAGGTACAAAGCTAGACCATGAAGCGAGCAAATGGTAAAACTAAAGACAAGAATTACCACGCTCTGTCGAATATGGGATTCCTCTGCTATAACCACAAGTGTTCTTACGTTCTGTTATGAACTATTTATCGTTCTGCGTTCTGCTCGCTAGCTCGCCACGCCACCGACGCCAAAATCGAGGCTGCCACCGTGGCAGGTTGGGTGAAAGAGATGGCAGAGGGCTTGTTTCAAGTCCTGTGACATAAGCGGTGAGACAGACCGTTTTCCAACTGGTGGTTCGCCACACAGAATTTGGTTGGAATAACACACAAAATTAGAGAGCTAGCAGCTGCGACAAAAAAAAAAAAAAAATAAAAAATAAAAGTTCTTTGGTGACTCTATAAAGTCAATTAGCTACTTAATATTTATTAAATAAATATGTCATTTTTGATTATATGTCTCTTTGATTGATATTATATTTTCATAAGTGCAAATAGTAATTCTGTTAGACATTGCAAATAAAAGAATCTTCCGACTTCAAAGCGAATGGTCTTGTGAGCATTGTGTCTTTATATCCGTTACTCGTAGAGTAAAATGGTGAACTATATTTTGTGAAAAGTATGTAACATTCAGAAGGAAACGTTTCCGACCATATAAAGTATATATATTCTTGATCAGGATCAATAGCCGAGTTGATCTGGCCATATCTGTCAATCCATCCGTCTGTCCGTATAACCGCTTCCATTCTTAACAGCAATTATTACATATTAAATAAATATGTAATTTTTTTATAATAGGTTGGCAAATATCTCCCTTCCGCTTTTTTTGCTCTTTATTCAATGCTTTATAAAAAGTGTTACAGTGATCGGATTTAGTTCAAATATGCGCCGTTTTGTTCGATAATCTGTTTCCATCTAGACGGCAACTTCATAATACCTCCCTCGTAGAAGCCGAGTCATCAACGAAGTGTGTGGTCTGGCGTTGTCCTGGTGGAACACTACACCCTTCCTGTTGGCCAATTCTGGACGCTTCTGGTCGATCGCCTGCTTCAAGCGGTCCAGTTGTTCGCAGTAGATGGTAGAATTAAGCGTCTGGCCAAATGGGAGCAGCTCATAGTGGATGATTCCCTTCCAATCCCACCAAACACACAGCAAAACCTTCCTGGCCGTCAATACCGGCTTGGCCACTGTTTGGGACGATTCACCGGCCTTCGACCACGACCGTTTTCGCATGATATTGTCGTATGTGATCCATTCTTCGTCGCCAGTCACCATCCGCTTCAAGAATGGGTCGAGTTCGTTCCGTTTCAGCAGCATATCGCAGGCGTTGATTCGGTCCAGAAGGTTTTTTTGTCAAATCATGCGGCACCCAAACATCAAGCTTTTTTTTGTATCCAGCCTTCTGCAGATGGTTTAAAATGGTTTGGTGACTAACTCCCATCTCCTGGGCGATGTCACGAGATGCCACATGCCGGTCTAACTTGATGTATTCCATGATTTGATCGGTATTTGTCGTCACAGGTCTTCCGCCGGCTGGCTTATCCATGGTGTCGGTTTCACCGGCTCTGAATCGTCGAAACCATTCCTCCGCGGTTCGAAGTGATAGAGTACCATCCCCCAAAACACCATTATTCTCACGGAACGTTTCTCTAGCGGATTTGCCTTTAACGAAGGAAAACTTTAAAAAAGCGCGAATTTCGGCGTTAGTGAACTAACTCCATGTTTACACGTCTATAACTGTTGAGCGCAATATCCAAACTAATCATGCATAGCGTCGTTTTGTAGGTTATGTCAATACCTTTCAATGTATATGTATAGTATTGCCAGATACGAGCTCTGTAGCGCTTTGTACATAGCCGCGAAATTCAAAAGACAAAAAGGCGGAAGGCAGATATTTGCCAAACTAATATATTGCTGGCTTCTGCCACGAATAATACAAAATGCTCTACCAATAAAACAATTGTCTTAGCGGAGAGTATCGAATTTCATCACCGGACAACGGTGCACACGTCAACAAAAATGTTTGGCTATTCACGACTATAAACATCGCTCTGATGGCTCTTGTTTTTGCATATCAAAAACAAGACTGATACTCGACGCTAGAAGTTATATTTATTTTTACCGGTATTGAACATTGAACATCTAATATACATATACATATAATAACGAGTTCGCGGTTGCAAGTTTTGAAAGAAATATAAGTTTTTATTTCAAGATAATAATACAACTTTGAATCGGAGTCAATTCACGTCTTAATGGTATAGTGGATGAATTAGAACTAAATCTGGAGTGTGAGTTGAACGCTTAGCAAACCCTTGGTCGACTTTGTTTATATGAACTTGAAGGCTCTCCTCTTTATTCAAATGGGTTGCGCTCTTTAAGAGAGTTGCGCATGGAAAATTACCAGGATTTGTGCTGCGTAAGCTATTTGGTTGCTTAGTGGGAATAACGAATTTCGGCATCGGCGGATGTTTATGTTTATGAATCAATTGTTTATGTTAACGCGGCCGAAATTGTTATTGTCGCCTAGAGCTTGGGATCTGACTTATGTCTTGGGGTTTGTAAGTTGAAGTGTGTTGCTGGTCAAATGGATTGGGTGGGTGTGATCAAGTGGTACATATGTACTGTGTGTGTGTGCTGTGTGTGTGTGACAAAGTGTTATACTATGGTACATATGCTACTTCCCCATCCTTAAGAAATTAGCCTGTCCTCAGGCGGATAATTTAGGATACAAGACAGGATTTACATTATTTTCTATTTCTGTTACATCATTGTTTATAATATTTGATTCAATAGGAGTGGGAACTTGTCTTTTGAATTTGATTTGATTTGATAAGCCGCGTTTGCTGCTCCTTGCTATTCTAATGCCATTCAATTCTCTTTTTAATTTCTCTGCTAAATATTGAATTTGGGATAAAGTTTCATATTCTTCTGATTGTTTTACTAAGATATCATGTTTATTCTATTTTTGTAATGTTTACAGATAAGTAGTGATACTCGTAATTTATTTGTAAACTTATTGATCCAGTATTAAATAAATTAATTCAAATTAAATAATAATTTCTCCTGTCTTTTTATATGGGTTTGTTGTCTTTGATTTTACTAATGGTGCTTGTCTATATCTGGTATCTACTTCATAACTATGTCTATTTTCGTTTAATTTATTTATTTTATTAATTTTCTCTTGCGGGGGGTCATGTGCAGGTGTTCCTGCATATATAAAAATATCTGCTGGTGTTTTACCTGTTGTATTATGTTTAATTGTATGGTTATAAACATAGAGTAGGGTTTCAAATTTTGTTATTTTATTCTCTGGGTCGGAGTCAGTGCTTATAATTCTTAACTTTTCGTTGACAGTTTTATGAAATCTCTCAATGTCAGAAATTCCATTTTTACTTGTTGTGACGTTAATGTGAACATTTTCAGACTTTAGCCACAAATGTAATGCAGCACACATAAATGCTGAGTCTTTATCGGCTTTTATTTCGGACGGTTTTCCCATTTCATTAAAAATTTTAAGTAGAGCTCTTTTTGCTTCGAGCCAATCCCTAGAGCTGACTTCAATTAAGGCGGCATATTTGGAATAAACGTCAATACATGACAGGAATGTTTTATTATCGATTAAATAAAATTCGATAACATATTTTTCTCTAGGATTGAAAATTTCTGGCGTTAACTCGTAATTTAATTTAGTGTCTCTATGTTCTGTATTGCACATGTTACATACTTCACATTCGTTGATAATGTTCTGTATTAACTTTTGATAGTCTGGGTAGTAGAATATTTTTTTTTAAATTTTGGTTTGTTTTTCTATACCTGGATGTAAGAGTTCTCTGTGGGTTTTTAGTATTACTTCTTTAAATTCTGAATATGTTTCAATATCTATTAATTTACTGGTTGCTCTCATAACTTTAGTTATGTTGTTCGGACTGACAATTTCTAAGAAGGCGTTTTGAAATGTAAGGAAATCTATTTCATTATGAAAATAAATTACGCAATTTTTTGTACACAAATATTCTTTTTATGAAAATATTTTCTTATTTCTGTATTGTTATTATCGTCTTTGACAAATTCTATTTGTCTATTATAGTAGTTTATTGGTCTTTCCGTAAAGGAAATGTAATTTTGGTTATCTTCTTGGCTACTATGTACGGTAGCAGCTGAAGTGGGAGATTCGTCGTAGAAGTTTTCTTTTTTTACACGTGAAAGTGCGTCGGCGACATGGTTTTCTTTTCCTGGTACATATTTTATATAGTAATCAAACTCATTTAGTCTGATTTTCCATCTTTGGAGTTTCATGTTTGGTTCCTTGATATTATCGAGCCAAACTAAAGGTTGATGATCACTAAGGATCTGAAATTTACGACCAAAAAGATAGGACCTGAAGTATTTAGTGGCCCAGACAATAGCTAAGAGTTCTTTTTCTATTGCTGAATAATTAAGTTCATGTTCATTGAGAGTACGGCTAGCGTAACAACCGGGTTTACGATCCTGTGATAATACAGCACCTAGAGCGGCATTGCTTGCATCTGTGGTTAATGAGAATGTTTTTTCGAAATTTGGGTAAATTAATATTGGTTCGGACATAATTAAAAATTTTAATTTTTCAAAGATATTTTTCGATATCTTTAGAATTTATAACAGAACCTTTTTTTAGTTTTTGTGTTATGGCTTTAGCAATTTTTGCAAAGTTAGGGATAAATTTACGGTAGAAACCACAAAGTCCTAAAAATGATTTTATTTCTTTATTAGTTTTAGGTAATGGGAATTTCTGTATGGCTTCTATTTTATTTGGGTTGGGCTTTATGCCTTCCGTAGTTACAATGTGTCCTAAGAACTCTGTTTCTCTTTTCATAAATTCACATTTGTCTAGTTGTAACTTTAGATTAGCTTCTTGTAATTTAGCAAATACTTTGTGTATTCTAATTAATTAGTAATTACTAATAAAGAGGACCTTGTACTTCCTTCGCTAGGGATGCGCACTCTTGCTATGCTCGGGTCTAGCTCGCCGTAGGTCGGGGTTCTTTTAGCTTAGGATAGTACGAAACGCTACTACATTTTAATAAGTGCGTCTTACTCATAAACAATATTCAAAAGTGAACTACCGATTAATAAAAGAAATGGCTTTATATTGATACTAATGATACACGCCGACACGTGTGAAGATAAGCTACAGATTCTGATACGTATTGGGAATTTTGGATGTTAATAATTCCCTAAGTCTTTACACTCCCTACCGTGACAATGCTACTTAAAATATTTACATTGTCCCTTGGCCAAGTTCAAAATAACTCTACCACATATTTAAGAAAGTGTTCAACATAAGTACTCGAATCTATTTATTCACAATTCATTCTTTTTCAATATATCTTCAATCATAATTCCATTTATATAAATTCAGTTTAGTAAACGTTTCCATTAAATCTCTTTTACAAACTAACAATTTTTAATCTACGCATAATTATCCTAGTCATTCTCTAACTCTTCATTTTTGTTTATATTCAGTGCGTACAATAAAGTATATAAAAGTAAAGTACAATGCAAATAGTTATAAGCAATTGAATATAAAATTAACAAATATAATTATATAATCTTTAGTCAAATGCAGATATTATTTTATTTAGACGTTCGAGTGGCATTTTGTTAGAATTTTAATATAGGTAATTCATAATAAGATTTTTATCATTGTTGTTTTGTAGTACTCACGACCTTAAATATCCACTCCATGATGTGCGTAAAGTTGGGCCCAAGTTCACGTTGACATTGTCGAGCTGTAGGTCAAACTTTAAAGGTTCTAAGTTAAATTCCTATTCAAATGCCAAAAGTTCCGTCAATCTGCGAGTATTTAATTCATTATAAATCGCAATACAAAAGAAAATCAAGAATCAAAACAAAACACGAAATATAACTGCAGTACTGCAGCGATAAGACCTTAGGAAACCGCTGGCTGCTACGCTGCGTTGCGATAAGACGAAATCACAAAGTTAGACCTCCGTTGGTCATAGGAGATGATCTTCACTGCGTGACGATGATGATGTTCAAATATAATTAAATCTGCTCCGGTCGTCTAAACTTCTGCATAGCTGGATAATCTGGATGAGCTCTAGCCTTCCAATATATTTGCCCAGTTATTATTCGGCAGATGGCCGGTTGCGTAACTTGTTGCTGAAGGTTATGTCGCCTCGTGGCCTCTTCTGGGAGCGAACGGGGTTTAAACCATGAGCTGATACGGGGTCGACGAGACGGGGGGGGGGTAGTCGGCTGTAGAGCAACGAAATGCTCTTTTATATATACTTAAGTAGTTACTATTTTCTTGAGTCAAATAAACGATCCGTCTGTAACGAAGACAAAGATCAACGCTGAAGCCAAGTATAAATTAAAACACGAACGATTTCGGTGAGCGTCTTTATTTTAAAACTGTCAGCTTAAGACTGAATGTACAGAGTTTTGATCGGCTCGAAGTGAGTCGCGAGAAACGGAAATGTGTTTGTCAGCATTTTTATTTATTTGTGTTTAAGTGCATGCAAAAAGAATGATGAAGTTATACAACAATCATGCGCTTTACTTTTTTGTGGATTCAAGTTTCGTTACGTTATGTTGTGTATTTATGCACGCGCAAGATTGTATGCGCGTTGTTTTTGATATTTAAGTTTATGTAAGCGTAATATGAGAAGCATATTATGCTACTTCCCTCCCCTTAAAAGGAAGCTTATGCTTCTATTGGGGTTGACGCATATAATCTTGGTAATGCAGTTGGGTTTGTATCCTGTGTTTCCATAATTGTTTTTGTTGTTTTTAGTTTTAAGTAGATACAAACTATACAAAATGTGAGGCTAATGAGTGATACAATAATAGAGACTGTAATATTATTATTTGATATTAGTTATACAATGTCCTTATGTTCTATTGGTTTTATTTTTATTAGTTCAATGGGTGTGTACAATGGGGTTAGATTTATTTCGGGATTTAGCTGGTTTTCGTTTAATGTTATCTTTCCTATTTTAATTTTACATTGTTTTATTGTTATTATTTTATTGCCGTTAATTGTTACATTTTTATTTATTTCTTGGCAATCTTGTTGTATAATAGTATTCTTTATGTTCCAAGTAAGGATATTGTTTGGTTCAACGTATTTAATTATCTGGTTAACTGCTGTGGGGACAAAATTGCAAATTGGTTTAGTTCTTTTTATAATGTTCTTAATACATTCGTTACTTATTTCTTTACTATTTTGATTATAAATTTTGCCATGTTCTTCAAAATAAGTATCTTTTTCGTTGTGATCGAGTTGGTACCCGTTATTATCTGGGTAAGGTATTATGTTAATTGTGTGGACAGTTTTTTGCTTAATGGGGATATGTGCTATGATAAGTATTTGGTTAGTACTAATCCAGGTTGATGTTTTAATTTGTAAGATGTTACTGTTGTCAACGTTCTCTAGTCTGTCGTAATTGAGTAATTTGGGATTAAATAGTCCTAGTCGTGAAAGTTGCATTCCCATTGCAATGTCTTCTATATACTCGGTAAATTGGATAAGTTCGTATATTAACTGTTCTCTGTTACTATGTTCGTCTAAGAATTCTTTTGTTCTTTATATGTTTCTGTTAATGAGTTGAATTATGTCATTTATTTCATGTAGATTTATTGAACTTGTTGCTACTGATTCTAATTGTTTTTCAATCTTTGTTCGGTCATTGTTATCTCATGTTCCAAATAAATATTTAAACGCTGATCCTACTATGTTGCTTAGTCCTCGTTTCTGTCTATTTGTCTGGTGTAAAGTTATTCCGCTAAGTTCTCTTCGCATTTTATTGTACAAAAGGTCAATTTGAGGAATATTAGTGTAGTTAGTTATCTTATTGTTAAAATAGTGGGTTAGGTTATCTATATCGGAAAGGTTTACGCGAAGACAATGATGTTCGTATTCTGAAGGGATTTTAATCGATTTATCGGAAAATAGGAGGTAGGAGGTATCCGTGGTTAGTGTCAATGTTGTTGATTTGAAGTTGTTGGGTTTGGCATAATTTTGTAGACGTGAGGAGGAGTATTATGATGAACCAGGGGCCTGCAGAATGGGAAGTTCATTAATTTTTTTCTGTTTTTTAAATTGAGTTTTGTAGTAATGTGTCTCTCTATTCCTATTGGTGATTTTATAATGGTCTTCGTCAGTTTGTTCGACGTTTTTTGTTAATTTAAAAGGGTTTTCTAATTTTCCTTTTTGTAATGGTCCCTTTCTGTATCTAGTGTCAACATTGTATTCGGTTCTGTTTTTGTTTATTTCGTTAATTCTAACTTCCTTATCGTGTTGTGTATCTAGAATTGGTTGTCCGGCATAAATGAATATGTGAGCGGGGGTTTGTCCAGTAGTGTCGTGTTTGGTCTTGTGATTGTAGATGTAAAGGATTGTTTCTATTTTACTTAACTTGGTCTCGTTGTCGTCAGAATTTTTTATGATGCGAATTTTTTCATTTATAGTCTTGTGTAGCCTCTCTATGTCAGCGACACCTGTTTTCGTAGTGTTAAGTTGTAATTCTACGTCTTCGGTTTCGAGCCAACGTTTAAGGGCTAGGCTGGAGAATGCGCCGTCTCTGTCTGCTTTAAGAAGTCTAGGTTACGCATTAAGGCGTTTTTACATTCTATCCAGTCCTTTGTCTTTATCTGTTCGAGAGTGGCGAATTTGGAGTAAAAATCGATACAGTTCAAATAGTGATTCCCTTCAGAAGAATAGATATCTATTACAAACTTATCGCGGCAATGTTCGGGTTTAGGGGTAATTTTCATTGGCATTTTTGTATTGCGGTGTTCTGTCTTGGCTAAGTTACAAACTTGACATTCATTGATTATATTTTGAATGAGGAGTTGGCTATTAGTAAGTTTCGCTAAAGAGTTTTACAGTTTTTTGAATTCCTGGGTGTAATAACTTTTCGTGTGTGTTTAGGATTAATTCTTTGAATTTTGCATAAGTAGGAATGTTTTTTAATAAGACGAGACTTCGGAAAATCTTTGTACACTTTGGATTCATGGTTTCTGTGTACGCGCTTTGAATCACTTCAAAGTCTGCATCGCTTTCGATGTAAAGGGCGCTATTCTTCGAACAAAAGTGGTTGAGTAAGTATTGTTTGGCTGTTTCGAAGGTCATTTCTGCATAGGAGATACGTACTATTTGTTTCTTGAAATAGGTTTCATATTCTGTATTATTATTGGGACCTTTCGAAAAAATGATTTGTCTTTTATGGTAGTTTATTGCTTTTTCAGATAGGCCTATAAGTCCGCTACTATCTTCTTCCGCGCTATGTTGCGTGGATTCTCCGAAAAATGTCTGTTCTATTTTGGTTCTAGACAGTGCGTCCGCGACATGGTTTTCTTTCCCTTTGATGTACCTTATGTCGAAGTCGTACTCCGATAGTCTAATCTTCCATCTAGTCAACTTGGAGTTAGGCTCTTTTAGTTTGTGTAGCCAGCACAATGGTTGATGGTCAGAAGCTACTTCGAAGTGTCGCCCTAATAGATAATGTCTGAAAGTTTTGGTTGCCCAAACTATTGCTAATAATTCCTTTTCTATAGCGCTGTAATTGATTTCATGTTCATTTAGTGTTCTGCTGATGTAACTAATAGGGTGTCCGTCTTGTGATAAAACAGCTCCTAAAGCTACATTGCTGGCATCTGTTGTCAATGTAAATTTCCTCTCGAAATTCGGTATTTTTAGGATCGGATCTTCAGAGATTAATAATTTTAACTTTTGGAATGCTTCTAAGTATTCTAAACTGTTTATATCTATTGTTGCTCCTTTCTTTAGGCACTTGGTCAGGGGTTTGGCAATGTCTGAAAAGTTAGGTATAAATTTCCTATAATATCCTGTAAGTCCTAAAAAGGCTTTAATTTCTTTAGTTTTTCTTGGTAACGGATATTTAACTATAGCTTTGATTTTATCCGGGTTTGGTTTAATCCCGTCTTTAGTAATAACATGTCCTAAGAAAGTTGTCTCTTGTTTTAAGAACTCGCATTTATCTAGTTGTAATTTTAAGTTTGCCTGTGATAATTTTTCGAAAACAGCTTGTAAGGCTTGAAGATGTTCTTCTAAAGATGTGGAGAAAACTATGATGTCGTCTAGGTATACTAGACAGCATTTATTTAAAAGTGGACGGAGTAAATTGTTCATGCATCTTTGAAATGTAGCGGGGGCATTTTTAAGCCCAAATGGCATTCGTGTGTACTCGTAGTGTCCATATTTTGTAGAGAAGGCAGTTTTGGCTATTGACTCTGAGTCCATTTCTATTTGATGAAAGCCCTTTGCAAGATCTATTGTTGTGAAATAATTTGACTTCCCTAGTTTCCCTAATATTTCATCTATGTTTGGTATGGGGTATCTGTCGTTTATTGTTATTTCGTTCAATTTCCTATAATCTATTACGATACGAAGCTTCTGCTGTCCAGAAGCATCTAGTTTTTTAGGTACGACCCAAATGGGGCTACAGTATGGTGAATTACTTTCTCGGATAATGTCCTGTTCTAACATATCCTGATTCTGTTTTTCTACTTCCTTTTCATATGTCTGTTGGTAACTATAAACTTTAGAGTAGACGGGGATATTGTGTGTGGTGTTAATAATATGTTTTTCTTGGTTTGTGAACGTGAGCTTGTCACCTTCGCGAAATTGGATGTCTTGGTATTTTGTCAGTAGATTGGTTAGTTTCAGTTTTTCTTCTACGTTAAGGTGTTCTAATCGGAACAAGTTCTCCTGAAGTGTGGAGGTTTCTAAGTAAGTGGGGTCTTGTGGAAATGAAGTGTCCATTTGAATATGGTTCTGTTCTGTAATGTTGTTACCGTCTTTTATCTTGTATATTTTGTTAAATAGAGTGGCAGTTTTCTTTTTATAGTCGATTATTGCTTTGGCTTCGGACAACAATTTGCGTCCAATCAGCATGTCATAATGATCTGAGAACTGGTGGATCAAGAACTCTTGGGCAATAGGGAAGTAGTTGTTAGGTGGTATATTCGTAAGTTCATTATTTATTAACGGGCCATTACTGGTGTGGATTAGGCAATTGGTTTCTTGTGTTGGTGTTTGAAAAATATTTCGCGTGAGCTTATTTATCGTAGATCCTGTATCAATTAGACATTTCAATTCGGTATTATTATGTTTGATCGTTATATATTGGCTTGATCCGGGGCTACTAACAGAAAATTTTCTGCTTGTTCGGGGTCGTCTGGTTCGTTGTCATTTGTTGTCGGTGTCTCCTTTTCTGTTGTTTCTGAATTGTCATAGTTCTGTTCAGGGGGACATTGAATTAATTCTGGGGTATAGATCGATTGATAGGGATAAGGCTGAGGTTGAAAATATTCTGGATAGTAGGGATAATAGTAATTATAGTTATAAGGATATTCGGGTTGATTAGACGATACTTCTTGGTATCTTATCTCTTCTGTGCTCATTTTAGACTGTCCGCTGTCTGATGGTCTCTGTCTTTTTATTGGGTTATTAGTCCGAACGTTTCCGGTTTGTGGATATGTTGTAGGCATGTGAGTGTGGCTAGGTCCAAAGCGATTTTGGTCAAAAATATTTTGTCGGTTAAAAGCTGTGTTTGGTCTGGGTGCTTGTGTCAGAGGTATGTTAGGTTGTGGGTAGATAGGTCTATTTTGATATTGAGGTATCGGATTTGTGTTAAACCTGGGTACATGAGAATATGCTTGGTGATAGGGTTGATAGACGTTGTTATAGAATGGTTGGAAGGGTGCAAGGGGTCTGGTTTGATTGCTCATTTGCCTGTTTTGGGGAGTGTATGTTACTTTGTTTGGAATTGAAGTTGGCTTTATATTATCTTTACTTGAGGTTGGTGCCTCGTAAAGACCTTTTTCTTGTAATATGTTTATTAATGATCTCAGGTTTGGAATATTACAGTTAATTATTCTGAGATAAATGTGGCTTGGAAGTTTTTGAATTAGATTTTCGATGCTGGTTTGTATTAATCTAGTATATAGAGTGGTTTCAGTAATATTGTTTTCTAGTTCTAATTTACTTATAAGTATCTGCCGTTTTCTTTCGGCTTCTTCAAGGAAATGACGAATGTTACCCTCGATATTGTGTGTTCCTGAATTCCTCTAGAAGTTGGTGGTTCGGTGCTTGGGGCTTGTAGTTAAGTATAAGTTGAGTCCTGAGTTCACTCCAGTTGCTGAGGTTGGTCACTCCGAGGGCGCGGATAACATCGCCACTGATGTTCCGTTCGATGTGTCCAAAGATTATTAACTTCTGCCTTTCATCTGTAGTCTGATAAAGAGCCAAGATGAAGTCGATGCGACTGATGAAAGTGTACAAGGTGTTAGGATCTCCGTTGAAAACCTCGATTGCGTGTAATTGTCTTTCGACTTGAATCATATTCGAGTCAGACAGTTCTATTTGTGTTGGCGCTGCTACTGCCATTGTGGTTTGTTGGCTTTGAATTTTGATTAATGTTTGTGTATTTGCTGTTGGTTTATTTGTCGGTTCGTAACTTGGGTAGGGTTTCTTGTAGTTCGCTCACTTATTATTATAATATTTCACTTAGTTGCACTGTTATCGTTATAATTCGTTTTAGTTGTAATTGAGTTTATTTAGTCTTCATTTAATTTAGCTGTTATTATTATGGTTCACTTAGTTGTAATTAAGTTTATTTAGTTTTCACTAAGTTACACTGTTATTATTATTTTTCGTTTATTTCT